>NW_026917894.1:0-13761 GCF_032062105.1 Saccostrea cuccullata | reverse complement strand
TTTGGCCCCCCTGTGTATGCAGTTCACTTCATATCAAAAACCCAAAAAAAAAAAATGGAAATTTTTCCTTAAAATGTATATGTCTATTGTGTAGTTGATTTGGATGAAGCATGACTCTGTTAAAAATTTTGGATTTTTTGTATTAATTTTTTGATGATGTTTTAGATTTTCTGGATGACCGGGCTTTAAATTATGACTTTTGTTTTAATTTGTTACGATATTTTAGATTTTCTGGACCGTTTAAGGTTTGATTCTGTATTAATGTTGACGATATTTTAGATTTTCTGGACGATCAGGCTTTGATTTTGTTTTAAAATGTTCAATTTTAGATTTTCGGGGAGATCATTTTTTTGATTATGTATTAATGTTGACGATATTTTAGAATTTCTGGATGATCAGGCTTTGATTTTGTTTTAAAATGTTACGATATTTTAGATTTTCTGGATCCCCCATTTTTTTATTCTGTATTAATGTTGATGATGTTTTAGATTTTCGGGATAAAGGCTTTGATTTGTTTTAAAATGTTATGATGTTTTAATTTTCGGGATGACCAGGTTTTTATTCTGTATTAATGTTGATGATGTTTTAGATTTTCTGGATGACCAGGCTTTGATTTGTATTAATGTTGACGATATTTTAGTTTTTTGGAATCAGGTTTTTATTTTGTATTAATTTTTACGATATTTTAGATTTTCTGGATGATCAGGTTTTTGATTCTGTATTAATGTTGATGATGTTTTAGATTTTCGGGACAATCAGGTTTTATTCTGTATTAATGTTGATGATGTTTTAGGTTTATCAGGTTTTTATTTGTATTAATGTTGATGATGTTTTAGATTTTCTGGGAATCAGGCTTTTTTTTTCTTGTTTTAAAAGTGGGTTTAAACATTTGGGATTACGCCATTTACAAATAGAAAACCGAACCATGCTTTTTTTTTCCGAGATGTGATTTTTGAACTATATTGGTTTGACTTTTACTTAGCGTTTTAAATATCCGGTAACGATTTTGTTCCAAGTCCTTCGCGTCAACAAACGTACAAACACTTTCTACATTTTAAATTTAAATTTAAAAAAGAAAGGTGGGAAAATTTCCCGGTTGACGGGAAATAACTGGGGTAAGAAAATTATATTTCTGAAATTTATGATGTTTTATAGGGTTTTGGCCATAACACGGACCATGAACATGCTACATCAGAACATGTTTCAAACTGTCGAAGTCGAGTTGATTTATTGTCGGCGGCCAAGTTAAAGTTACTAGTGATAATTCAGAAAAAAAGAATGACTACGTTTTTATTTAAAGAAAATTTATGAATTTTACTATTAAACATTACAAAATTAAATTTACTTTGAATAATAATTATTGTATAAAACGCATCCCCCCCCCCCCCCCCCCTCCAAACCTGCTTACCCACAAATTACAATGCAAAAATTATCTTTTGAATATAAGTATATGACAAAAGTTGATTCACTTGCAGCATACTTATTTTTTGTAACAAAATTATCCTGTTTGTTAGAATCAGTCAATCACTTTCATTTTCATTTGTCTCCAATTAATACAGACAAGTGTGTTTTAATTTTTTTAAAGCAAAAATAAATAATTTTAGGGACAATAGGTATTGGGTGTGTATAATTATTGTTTTAAATATGTACAACTTTGTTAATACAAATATACACTCAAACATTAACAATTACAAAAAATGTGGCAATATATTACTTCTAAAAAGGAAATTAGGGGGGTACCTTTAGTGAAAGAGCTCATACCACGAAAAGTAATTCGTCAACATATATTTTTTTTTAAGTTTATTCTTTTTTTTTTTAAATATCATTTAGAAAAAAATAATGCAAATTTCCCAAGTTTGAGTCCAAAATTTTTTTTTTAAATGGCCGAGATTGAACAGTGAAGCATATTTTCTCATTTTAAATTTTGATGCATTACCCTAACAAAGTGCATCTGTTTATAATAATTCATGCAAAACAATGATTATATATTGTTTACTTACATTTTTTTTTTTATTTTGGGTACTAAAGTTGAATATTTAGACTTTAATTCATTTATATACAACAAAATCTAGGAAAACGTATATTTTCAATATTTTAATTTCGCGGTACTAGTATATACCCGATAGGCAATAGCGGAAAAGTTAACATGCTGACATATATTTTTTCTTGCGTCTATCCATTGCTGGGATGTATGTCTATCTTATAAAAGCAGAATTTTTAAGATTGAGCCCATTTAGTGCCGAGTGTAGAAATACCCAAAAGTTACAAATTTTAAAATTTTCTGGATGATCAGGCTTTGATTCTGTATTTTAAAGTTGATGATGTTTTAGATTTTCTGGGTGACCAGGCTTCTGAGGGGGGAAATTTGGGTGCCTTTTAAGCGTATGGCTTGCCCCCCCATGGTTCCCGGCTCTTATTGACACATACGATGTCATCAAAGGAAACTTTATACAAAGGAGAAATAATACTGGTGGCTTAAATTCCCAAAATGTTTTCACAACTTATTCTAATAAGTATTCTAATACTTGTTTAATTGGTTTAAAGGAAAAAACCCCAATGAATGATTTTATTTTTTTAAATTCCCGCATAATATATAAATGATCCAAAATGAAGTTTTATAAATTTTTTATTTTTTTTAAGACTGCATGTTTAAAAAATGTGTTACATTACTAGTGCTGTGCGATATTACCGGTTAACCGGGGATTTGATTTCGTTCTTCACAATACGTATCGCGGTATTTTTTTTTTGAATACCGGTTTGGGTTCGATATGCTATAAATTGTTACAAAAAGAGTTATTTGCCCTTTTCAAGGTAAAATATGGCGGCAAGCGAAGTGAAGTGTGATCAGAAATCAGAGCATGTCTCTTTAAAAAAGAAACGACAACAGCTGTTATATGAAACCCCTTCATGTTAAAGCTGAATCTGAGTATTACAGCTTAATTGAAAATTTAACAAGTGCGACAAAAAAACTTATCTTGCCGCTTGCGCCCATAACGCGATCAGGCAATAAGAATATCAACTCGAGAATACATGTAATTTGAGTTTGGTTTTCCCTTTAACCTTGACGAAAAGCAAGAGATTATTAAATATTTTTTATTTTGTGATATATTGCAATACAAAATATAATATTGGAATATAATGCCATACTATTTTCCGTTGCATAAAACTATACATTACATCTAACATCTATAATTTGATGTGAATTGAATTATATATAAATCAGGGCTCCCTAACTTCTGTACTGGGAGCCATGGCTCTCAGTGACTTTGGATATGAACCTAGGGGGGAAATTTTGTCTGGACAGTGGAGACTTGGCGTACCTGTCTCAGGTAGTCAGAAAAGAGCTTCAAGAAGGTAGCCGATAAGTAAGTGTTCATCTTATTTATATCACTTCAAAAAGGTAGCCAAAAAAAAACATCTTATTCATATCAAAGGATCATTTATACATTCTGCAATTAGGATAATTTGAAATGACAAAAATCTATGACAAATTCATGCAGGAAATTTTAGTTCATAGAGGTTATCTCCCATCAAAACACAAATTTTAAAAAATTTCTTTTATTGTGTACAGAATGCTTGAAAGAATCTGATGTGTGATATTGTTTCTGATGAAGAAAGCAATTGAACAATGTATATATACTCAACCCTTGTCTAAAAAAAAAATTATCCTTGATTTTTAATGTAAAAAAAATTATTTGAATTGATTTTATGTATGTCGGAGACGTAAATGTGTGACATTGGTGATGTGAAATATTTCTGCAAGGTCAAATCTTTCATACTGGTTTTCCTTTTTTTTATTTTTGAGAATGTGATTCATTATTTTAAGGTTTGGAGTTCCATGGTTTGCTAAATTAAACATTGTGGCCAGTAATGACATCAATGAAAAACAAACATTTTTTAATCAGCAGGTAACACAATTAAAGTTACAGATAATGCACTAAACACTTTTGAAAAGATTTAAAATTACCTGAATTAATCTATGGATTTCTGAATTTGATAGGGCCATGAAATTGACAGTTTTGGGGGGCGGTACCATTTAGTCACATCCCAAAAAACAGCCAGCACTGGGGGGTGTGTACAAGGAAATTTTTCTATAGCACCAAAGTTATTTACAATGTTAAAAATGCATAACAATTAGCACTAGGGGTTATGCACAAGTCTCAACAGTGAGAACATGGGGAGTTTACATGTAAAAAGGGGAGAGTGTACAAGGTAGATGCAATAGTGAGCACGATGGGTATTACACAACAGTAGTCTAGATGTAGCAGCAACTAGCACTGAGGGGTGGGGGGGGGGTTATACAAGTTAACCCATATTCAGAATCAACAACACTAGGGGGTTTACAAGAAAAGTTTTAAAAAACCAGCACTGGGAGGCACAAAAACCAGCACTAACAGGTGTTTACAAGTAAGAAAAACCAGACTAGAGGGTCAGTACACTGTATAACATTATTAACATCTGGCATTGGTGAGAAGATGAAAAGGAAAATTCTAAAATAACATTTTTGGAGCAAGGGGGGGGGGGGGAGAACAACAGCCAACTATTTGGGGGGGGGGGGCTATGAACAAAAACCAGATTAAAGGATGTGTACAAGGAAAGCAATTTAATAAACAACTAAATGTTCAGTGATATGTAAATACTATGGATTTTTTTTAACATTGAAAATATTCATAGATGTTAATAAATAAAAATGAAAAAAAAATGCTTTAACTCTTAGCAATTTTCATTTTTTCTTTATTCTAGCTGGTTGAAATAAATAAAAACCCTCAATGAAACTGAGTGAGGATGTAGAAAAGGTGACCATTCCAGGCAGGAAACTTGCCTATCGCTTTTTGGTTTGACGGTCAGTATTATTAAATTGTTTCCAAATTAAATTTTTGGCAATTTGGTTTTATTAATACCATTAGTAAAGATTATAACATCATACATATAAACAATAAGTTAAAAAAGAAAATGTTTACATCGGGGATAATCATTTGCTTCCCAAATTCCCGGGAATGGAAATAAAATTCTTAGTAGGTTGTCATTAAATTTTGGGTATAAAAATTTTATTAAACACATGTATTTTATTCTTAAGGAACCAGAGATTTTGAAAAGCATGTGATTTTAATTACTTTTAGGCAATGCTCTAGTAGATCTTTGGCCAAAAAAAAAATTAATCAAGTTTTCAGGGACCACTGCATCAGTTCAAAAAGGGGCCCCTTGAACAATTGTATTACATATTAAAAAAAAAACTAATTTTCTTTTTCCCAAATTGAAAAAAAAAAATCAGTTATTGCCCTTTTCATAAATGCTAAAAAAGATGTTTTATTAAAAACAATATCTTTCTTCAAATTTTCAAATTTTATAAATTAACTTTTAATAAATGTTTGGAAAAACATTTAAAGTTGAATATATATTATTACTAATTTAAAAAAAACTTAAGAATTAGTAAAATTATATTTTTTTTGCTCACCTGAGCCAAGGCTCAAGTGAGCTTTTTGATCACATTTTGTCCCGCGTCCGTCCTTTTGGGGCTGTAAACTTTTCACATTTTTACTTCTTCTCAAGAACCATTGGGCCAATTTTAACCAAACTTGCCAAAAACTTGGTGAAAGGGATTCAACTTTGTTAAAAAAGGGCCACGCCCTCATTCAAAGGGAGATAAATTTGGGGAAATTTAAAGAAAATTTGGTGGTATGTTTTAAAAATTTCTTCTCCAGAACCACTGTGCCAGGAAAGAGAAACTTTGGGAAACATCCTCAGGAGTGTAGATTCAAATTTGTTAAATCATACCCCCGGGGGGAGGGCGGGGCCACAATGGGCCCACCAAAGTTTTACATAGAAATATATGGGAAAATTCTTTAAAAAAAGCTTCTTCTCAAGAATATCAAAGCCATGATTGATCATATTACTATGGAAGCATTCTCAGGTAGTGTAGATTCACATTTGTTCAAATATGACCCCCGGGGGGGGGCGGGGCCACAATGGGCCGAAAATTTTACATAGAAATATATAGGAAATTTTTTAAAAATCTTTTTCTCAAGAAAAGAAAAGCCATAAATTATATATTTATATGGAAGCATTCTCAGGTAGTGTAGATTCAAATTTTTCAAATATACCCCAGGGCGGGAAAAAAGGGCCAAACCCAAAATTTTACATAATATTAGGAAATTTTTTTAAAAAACTTCTTCTCAAGAATAACAAAGCCATAATTATCATATCTATATGGAAGCTCCTCAGGAGTGTAATTAAATTTGTTCAAATGTACCCCCCGGGTAGGGCGGGGTCACAATGGCTACCAAATTTTACATGAAATTATGGGAAAATTCTTTAAAAAACTTTTTCCAAGAATAGCAAAGCCATAATTGGTCATGGGACTACTTTTGGATTTAAACTTTTCAATAATAAACCAATATCTACTTTTTCCTAGCCACAGTGCTCAGGTGAGCGATGTAGCCCGTGGGGCCCCTTGTTTTTTTTAAAAAACGACTTTAAAAAATGTGTAGCTAAAACCTCTTCAAAAAAAAAAAAAAAAAAAAAAAAACCCGCCGCCCATTGAATTTGATTTTTTTGGCTTGAGAAACTATTGATTAATTTCCCCCCCCCAAACAAGTTTGGGGGTGGAATCACCTTGTCCTGGTCCGTCCGCCGTCCGTGCCGTTTGTCCCTTGTCTATTAATCATGTCGGTCCATATCTTTTTTACAGAGGGACATTAGAATCTACTACTCCACACTAAGATTGCATATGACCTAAGGGTGTGTCATGACCTTGACCCAAGGTATTTGGGGAACTTCAAGGTCACTGGAAGAAAAATTTATAATTGTGTCCGGTCCATATCTTTCTTAGGAAAAACTTGGTAGGTTCTCATTTCACACAAAGATTGCCCATGCCCCAAGGGGGGTGTGTCATGACCTTGACCCAAGGTCTTTTGGGGGAACTTCAAGGTCACTGGAAGAAAAATTTATAATTCGTGCCCGGTATTTTTCATGGATAAACTTGGTAGGTTTCCTTTCACACAAAGATTGCCCATGATATAAGGGTGTCTGCCCTTTTTCAAGGTCATTTGGGGAACTTCAAGGTCACTGGAAGAAAAATTTCATAATTCGTGTCCGGTCCATATCTTTCTTATGGATAAACTTGGTAGGTTTCATTTCACACAAAGATTGTATGACCCAAGGGGTGTCATGACCTTGACCCAAGGCATTTGGGGAATTTCAAGGTCACTGGAAGAAAAATTTCATAATTGTTTCCAGTCTAATTTTTTTATGGATAAACTTGGTAGGTTCTCATTTCACAAAAAGATTGCCCATGACAAAAGGATGTGTCATGACCTTGAACAAAGGTCATACGGGGAAGTTCAAGGTCACTGGAAAAAAATTCATAATTTGTGCCCGGTCCATATCTTTTTTATGGATAAATTGGTAGGTTCTCATTTCACACAAAGATTGCCCATGACCCAAGGGTGTGTCATGACCTTGACCCAAGGTCTTTTGGGGGAAAGTTCAAGGTCACGGGAAGAAAATTTATAATTATGTTGATACATATCTTTTTTAAAGGGAAAAAACTTACTTCTGAAAAACCCAGCGGGATTTTCCCGTTTGGACAGTTCTATTTTTTTTTGGCCTTATGATGAGCATGTAATTTGTTACTTTAGGCAATGCTCTAGTAGATTTTATAGGTACTTGGACACAGATTTCAAGTTATTATTTTTCTATAATATTACGACTTATAATTTAAAGCATTTCGCAAAAAAATTAAATTTAAAAAAATTTATTTCATATAAAAGATATTAAAATTTCAAATTATTTGGCGGTTTTGATTGACACATCCTTGCACTTTCACAAATTAATTGTATTCTTAATTCTAGGAAAAGTGGAAATCTCGTTTTGTATAAATGAAAAATATTAATACTATAATCTAGAAAATTCAGAGTAAAATTTGAAAGCAAAACAAACACACAATATATTATCAGTCCGTAGTTGGGGGAAAGTTTTACTTTTAAACGCCCCGGTGAATTGTAACATAAACATTAACAGAACTCGAGCCCTGTTTACAAAAACTTTCATAACCGAGTGTGATCGATTTGCTAAACTTGTCCCAACTTTAGTTTGGAAACAATACTTGTGAAGGAGTTTTGCTTTCTAACATTTTACTCTGAATAAAAAAATTTTTTCTATAAAAAAGAAATTTTATGTCAAATAAAATTCCCCTTTTTTAGGGTTAAGAATAAGGTTAAAAATTGTAAAGTGCAAGGATATGTCAATCAAACCCGCCAAAATATTTTTTAAAAACTTTTAAATGAAATAAGATTTTTAATTAATTTTTGTGTGAAATGCTATTAAAATATATAATCGTAATATTTAGAAAAATATTGACTTCAAATCTGTGTCCAATACCTTTATATACAGCATGTAATTTGTTACTTTAGGCAATGCTTTTTGAATCTTTTGATCAGCATGTGATTGTTACTTTAGGCAATGTTAGTAGATCTTATGATGAGCATGTAAATTGTTACTTGTAGGCAATGCTCTAGGGTAGATCTTATGATGCAGCATGTGATTTTTTACTTTTAGGCAATGCTCTAGTAGACTTATGATGCATCATGTGACTTGTTACTTTTAGGCAATGCTCTAGTAGATCTTATGATGCAGCATGTGATTGTTACTTGTAGGCAATGCTCTAGTAGATCTTATATGCAGCATGTGACTTATTACTTGTAGGCAATGCTCTAGTAGATCTTATGATGCAACCTTCAGAGACGGCGCCACAGCCTGGAGAACTTCTTATGTCGTCATCCTATACAGGTACGGTACTAACAGTACTTATTTTGTGCACCATCTCTTGCTTAAAGCTATATTTATGTCACCCACTCTTGGACAGGATATTTTCTGTTGATTGTCCCCTTTCCCAATGTTGTGTACCATTTTAAAAATGGCCTTATGATGTGAACCAATATAATACAGACCATGTTCTGTTGACCATCTCATCCTGAATACTAAGTTTATTTGGCCTTCACCGGAAGTCCTCTCCTATTTATTGGGTTGCAAAGATGTGACCAGGTTTTTCATTCTTGAATTTTATGTATAGATTCAATTCAAAAGAAAATGTGTATACTGATGATCACAGGGATGAACTCTGGTTCAGTGGAAAGAAAAAAAAGTGTTAACCACTGACTAACTAGAGTTTTATCCTTTTATTCAGCAGTGATTGAATAAAAAGGAAAATTTGTTACATGTGGACATGTGGGTTTTTCTGGGTTTTTATTTCCTCTCACAGAAACACCCCTCCTTAGGCTACATCTGTGCAAAAAAGGATCCCATTTGAAATGTCCTTTCCAAATTTCATGGGCTATCCTTGGTTTTATATAACTATCTTTATATTTTGTTTAATTATTTTATATAAATTTAAGCTAATTTATTTTGTGGATAAATTTCCAGGAATAAGACAGTGAACCCCGCCAAAGTTGAACTGCTTCACAAGTGTTACTGGGACAAAGGAAAGGTAAGGGGGTTTTCAATTGATCCTTTTGCATTTAATAATATCTAAATGACAATTATTTACAATTACTTACTGATATATTTGACTTTCAAAGTTTTTATTTGGATTTAAAAGTTTATGATATTTTTTTTTAAAACTTTCAATATTCAACAGGTGGTACAACCTTTTCCCAACCCCTAACTAACTTGAACCAAGGCCCTTAAATCTCTACAAACCCTGAGAATTGACCACAAAGAGCACTAACCCTACACCATACAAGGTAATGCTCGGGTGTCACACCAGAAACTGTAAACGCATTACATTTGGCGATGTATTCTTCTTAGTGCTTTTGGCGGAAAAGATTTTGAATTCAAGTACATTGCTAAATGTCTTTAAAAATTGATACATGAATAAGAATATCGAAATGCGTAAATCAAATCTACGCTAACTTGCTTAAAAATCACTTTCCACTAAATATCGTATGAAATATAATACATTTACATATTACTTTAGGTCCATATGAAAACATGGCCAAAGCTAAACGATTCCTCATCTTCCTTCTCAAGGAAGCAAGAACTTAGATTTTTCTGAGGTTAAAAACAACACGTTGGCTGTCTGATTTCCAGATATATACAGGATATTTTTTTTTTATACCCCCATTTGGAAGGAGGGGGGGATTACTGTTTTACCCTTGTGTCTCTGTCAGTTTGTCTGTCTATCTGTCTGTAATAAGTTTTTTGTTTTCACAGCAACTCTTGGTAGATGCTTGAAATTTTAGCACATTCTTTGTTGAGGCATGAACGTGGTGGGTTTCATTTTTGTACGAATCTGATGTCAACTTCCTTTTTATCTGTATGTTATTTTGAATTATACTTGTGTATATTCACATAATAGTGTATATTCACACTGACATATCGGTATTGTTGTTTTACTGAATTTAAAGGGTGGATGGTTAAGTGTGTGTGTGTACTTAAAGGTTTAAGAATAAGGACAATAAGAAAACAAGTTTTTCACTGTGGTGTTACTTTTGCTCTGATGATAAACTTGATTTCTATTTCAGGTGTCTGTAAGCAGTAGTTTTACCCCTTTTATGCATAAACTTGGCAAAAGAATGCACCCATTGGAGAGCTGTGTTAAAATGGGATGCTAAAGTCAGTCCTGTTGACCAATGAAAATCTTAGTTTTCAGCCAGTATATTGTCTTATAACTCCCTTTTTTAAGGAGACCATTTTGTTTATACTTATTTTTCAGATTCCAGAAATTTTAATTACTCAATGGACTCTTTTTTGTGTGCAATATGTTTTTATTTCCTATTGTTAGAACTATCTTTCAGTGTTTAGAAAAAAAGGGCCCGTTTTCAAAAGAACTTGCAATTCAGACCATATGTATGCCATGATTTTAAGTGTGTCTAACTCTGCCTAGCGAATATTTTAAATAAAAATTGCTCTCTAAAGATTTATTTCCAAAAAGAAATAAAATATAATAAAGAAATTCAAAATGCTAAAAAAAAAAAGGGCAATTATTCTTAAAAGGGTATTTAAGTTATAGGTCAAAAGTTCTTTTATAAACCCTTTAAAATAAAACATCTCTTTTAAATTTTAAATAGATTTATACATTTTTATTTGTCCTTTCAGTGCAGTATTATAGATTTTTCAGCCATACTGTGATTTAAAATATTTTTTTTTTTAGATTCATGTTAGTGTGACCGCGGAGCTGTTTTTGAATTTTGAATTTTTTTTATTCAATATTATGATACATATTAAAAGAACATCATTTTGTTACTATGGGGGGGACCCCCTTATTTTGTTATTCACAAGGTAACTCTATCAGTATAAAAAACATATCATCCAACTCACACAACTTTTATCCCCCTCTCTCCTGTGCTACTGTTTCTTACAAAGTCCTTCTACCTCTTTTTTTTTAAAAAAATTACATTATCCTCTCATAGAAACATGTACACATAAACTGCCCCTCCCCTTATTCTTATTTCCACAGGGTGCTCACCCTAAAATCTCATGTTTTTGTTTTATCTGAGTCATTGTGCCTGAAGCTATACAATCATTAGTTGTTTTTTTAAAATAAATTTAATGAATTTGTTATTTTTTAGAAAAATTTTTATTTGAAACAGAGATATTTTTATTGAATTGTACATAATAAATCAATTGTGTGAGACAAATGTTAACATTTTTTAACCATACTACATGTGCATAAAAAATTTGAATTTGTCATTAAATACATTTACTAGTACATTTTATACAAAGATTTTTTTAAATGAATGTTCAGACTCTTGAAGCAGTTATTCCTTAACTAACAGAATTTTCACTTCTAGGACAAGGACTAGTCAAAAAGCTTTATTTTAAAATGCCCCTTTTTAATCAATCTAATTTTTATTTAAGGTTTACTTTATTAACATACATTATCATTTTTTCTCATTTTGATACATTATACAATGTTGCCAGTAATACTATTTACTATGAAATATTTTAAAAACTTGTATTCTCATTCAGTCTTATTCCAAATATTGTTTTTAAATAATGACTGGAACACATGTTCACTTTATTAATGGTAAAAAAGGGGATCAGTTGAAAATATTGCAATGATTGATATATTTATTCTTTTCCATAATTACAAACCATTAGAGCTACAGTCTCATCAGAGACTTTTAACAGAGTGATTAAACATGTAGCAAAACCATCTTGTAGCCTATCATCTATGCATTGTATTTTTTTTTTTAATGGTTTGTTTGTTTTAATGAATAGTCTGTGGGTATACATGTAGCAGTTAAAAATAGTTTTAATGTTGCTGGTATAATAAATGACAAATGTATAGGAAGTCTGATAAAATATACATGTATCTTTAATTTCAAGCAATCAAAAAAAACTTTCAGTTAATTTTGCTTTGTATTTTTTAAAAACTTGTTCTGTCTTTGCCAGACTTCTGTCATGTTGTAAATTTTGAATTTAAACTCTCCCTGTGAACAGGGCGTAAATATTAATATAAATGATTTTTTCTATCACATTTTGTCCCGTGTCCGTCTGTCTGTCTGTCTGTAAACTTTTAACATTTTCACATCTTTCAAATGGGCCAATTTCAACCAAACTTGCCACAAAGCATTCTTGGGTGAAGGGAATTAAATTTTTTCAAAAGAAGGGGCCCCGCCCCTTTTAAGGGGGGAAAATTTGGGGGTTAAAGAAAATTTGGTGGATATTTAAAAATCTTCTTCTCAAGAACCACTGTGCCAGGAAAGATGAAACTTATGGGGAAAGATCCTCAGGTAGTGTAGATTCAGATTTGTTCAAATCATGACCCTCGGGGGTTGGGCGGGGCCGCAATAGGGAACCAAAGTTTTACATAGAAATATATAGGAAAATTTTTAAAAATTTCTTTTCCCAAAAATGACAAAGCCATAATTCATCAAATTTTAAAGGAAGCATCCTCAGGAGTGTAGATTCAAGTTTGTTCAAATCATTACCCCCAGGGGTAGGGCGGGGCCAAAATGGCTGAAAAGTTTTACATAGAAATATATAGGAAAATTCTTTAAAAATCTTCTCAAGAATAGCAAAACCATAATTGATCATATTTATATGGAAGAATCCTCAGGTAGTGTAGATTCAAGTTTGTTCAAGTCATGACCCCCGGGGGTAGGGCGGGGCCATAATGGCCAACCCAAGTTTAACATAGAAATATATAGGAAAATTCTTTTAAAATTTTTTCTAAGAATTCAAAGATAATTAATCACATTTATATGGAAGCATCCTCAGGTAGTGTAATTTAAATTTTTTAAATCATGACCCCCAGGGGGGCCCAAAATGGGGACCAATGTTTTACATAAAATATATAGGAAAATTCTTTAAAAATCTTTTCTCAAGAATACAAAGCCATAAATTATTTATAGAAAAGCATCCTCAAGTAGTGTAGTTTCTAGTTTGTTCAAATCATGATCCTTTGGGTATGTCGGGGCCAAAAAGGTGAAAAGTTTTACATAGAAAATATAAAAATTTTTTAAAAATCTTCTTCTCATGAATGACAAAGCCATAATTCATCAATTTATATGATAGCATCCTCATGTAGTGTAGATGCAGTTTGTTCAAAAACATGACCCCCGGGGGTAGGGGGGGGGACAATGGCCGCCGAAGGTTTTACATAGAAAAATATAGGAAAATTTTTTTTAAAATCATCGTCTAAGAATAGCAAATCCATGATTGGTCATGGGACTACTTTTGATTTAAACTTTTCAGTAATAAACCAATTTATATTTTTCTGCCCCCCCGTGCTCAGGTAGGGATGTACCCATGGGCCTC
>NW_026917893.1:0-13657 GCF_032062105.1 Saccostrea cuccullata | reverse complement strand
ATTCAACTGAATCAATTTAATCTTGAAATATAATAATGAATATAAGAAATAAATCACCCTATCACATACTTCCCCTCTTCGTGAAATGACGTCCTCATCATTTGCTATTTCATAAAGAAATAACGAATGTAAAATAAAATAAAAACATAGAATATCACTGAGAACTTTATACACTTCCCGAACTGAGTGACTGACTTTCTGTACTTTTCTAACTAATTCTTACCAGTAAATAATGTCTATCAGAGCCTTTTCTACTTGTTCCTTACTGTTCCTAGAATGAAATACATTGCTGGGAACTACGAGGGCTGTTCAATAAATAATGTCCTGAACTATATCATATACATTACAGATATCGTATGACATTAAACTTGACTTTCCTTCATTTTTGAATCTTTCGTGAATTTATATCAGTTTATGTGACCACTTTTCATCACATAGTTTCATCATGAGAAGCTGGAAAACAAGGGCTTTTCGAGACACTGCATTATAAATGAATGGTAAATAATCAGTAAACTAGGGTGAAAATAAAGGCTTCATTTAGGCTGCCGTAAAACTTGTTAAAAATTCCAAAGAAATATTAACTGAAATATGTGACGTTTACAGCAACCAGTGCCTGTTTTAAAGCCAAAAAGAGCAGGCGGATTTCAATTATAAAAAATTATATAATGGGCATCAAAAATGGGTACCCTCCTTGCCAACAAAAATTATAACAACTTATGTACTGTTCGCCAAATTTCAACAAATAATACTTTATGATGTATGATTGACTTTAAGACACATAGCAAATTTGATACACATCACATCAGGGGTAATTAACGCTGTTTTAAAGAAACGTTTGGCGGTAAAAAAAAGCTTGATACTCAAAGGTCACCCTATATTTTGAAAAATTAGTAAAAATGACAGCGTGTACAAAATTCTTAACAATTATTTTAAAATATCAGTAATTGTTGTTATCCACGTTTGTTTTTTTTTTCAAACAGATATTGGAACATGAATCTATTGCTTAAAACCCTAAAAAGAAAGTTTACCATAAGATATACTTGATAAAAACGGCGAATTTCTGAAAAGTACACAAGTATGCAAGAGCACAAAGACAGTATAACAAGTAATTTTCTTAAATATTAGTGGTAATATTATTCAAAATCGTAATCAGAGAGACAGTTTAATTTCTGGAGGAGTCTAGAAAGCACTTTTTTGGTCAAAATTTCAAAAGGTTTATTAGAGGAAGGGCCCAGAATCAAGAATCCACTACATTGAATTTCTTCAAGAAAGCCTCAAAACCCGCATGCCATGAGGAGTAAAGGGGTTTTTGTGATGAACAGAAAGTTAATGATTTTTCACATTAACAATTTTTGCAAGATCTTTGACCTTTTGATTTGTTTCTATCTCCAAACTTAAAAAAAATGCCTTTCAGAAGGATGAATCAAGTCCGGGAAATCATTGGATCTGCCATTTTCCAGTATACTAAGGGTCATACCCAAAAATGAGTTCTACAAACGATCAGAAATTAGATAAAAAATGTTACGGACATGCATTTTACTTAAAAAAGATTAATTAGTAAAATCATGAAGAAGATATCATTAAAAAGTGTCTTTTGCTTCTTTCTGAGCACCGAGGACATTATTTATTGAACAGCCCTCGTAAAGTGTGTAGATAATTAGCACTTTTCTCCCAGTGTAGTTGTTGTTTTGCAGTCTGTTGATTTACTAAATAATCTCCACTGGTAATCCATGATGTTGTTTTCTTTGTCCTCTGAGATCTTTTAGGTACTGTCTGCTGTTCATTAGCTGAATGTTCCTCAGAATTGGTATCATCCAAATCATCATCATCAGCTTCGGCTTGCTGCTGTGTATCTGCAGACGTTTCTGTTTCCTTCACATCAGTGTCTTCTGTAGTAGTGGCTACTGAAGTACCTGTGTCATCAACTTGTTCAGCAGGAGAAGGTATACCGGCATTACCCTCATCTTCAGCGCTCTCTTCCTCGTTGGCCAATAAATTCTCCTGTTGGTTAGTTCTTTTCTCAGAAGCAGGTGCACTATCATTGCTATGTCCAGTGAATGCTGCCTCTTGTACTTTCATCTCCTCATCGCTGCTATCTGAGTCACTGTTATCCTCATGTTGTGAGGTAGTAAGTTGTTTGGTTCTTCTCGTGGCTCGAGTTTTCATCAACTTACTTGGTACTGGTTTAGGCTTTTCTGTTTGTAAATCAACATCTAAGTGTCCAATAGGTAGCAAAAGGTTCCGATGTAAAGTTCTCAAAGGTATCCCGTAATGAACAATAAAATAATGGTACAATGCCTCAGCTGTGGTTTTAGCAGTTTGGTTCCTTGTAGCTACAGCCTGAGAAAATCTAGTAAAGTGATCGGTGATGACCGAGATGTTTTCATATCCTCCTTTTGATTTTTCTAGTTTAAGGTAGTCTACGCATACGAGTTCTAAAGGTTGTGATGTTCTGATGTTAATAAGTGGAGCTTATGTCAATGACTGTTTAAAGCTGAAGCAGAGGTGCTTTATTATGTGTAGATGTTTTATGATGTAGATGTAATTTGATGCCGTACGACAATGGTTGATCTTGTAAAAGCTGTAGATGATTATTCCTGTGTAGATGTTATTTGATGTCGTATGACAATGGTTGATCTTGTAAAAGCTGTAGATGATTATTACTGTGTAGATGTTATTTGATGTCGTATGACAATGGTTGATCTTGTAAAAGCTGTAGACAATTATTCCTGTGTATATGTTATTTGATGTCGTATGACAATGGTTGATCTTGTAAAAGCTGTAGATGATTATTCTGTGTAGATGTTATTTGATGTCGTATGACAATGGTTGATCTTGTAAAAGCTGTAGATGATTATTACTGTGTAGATGTTATTTGTTGTCGTATGACAATGGTTGATCTTGTAAAAGCTGTGGACAAATATTCCTGTGTAGATGTTATTTGATGTTATATGACAATGGTTGATCTTGTAAAATCTGTCGATGATTATTTTGTGTAGATGTTATTTGATGTCGTATGACAATGGTTGATCTTGTAAAAGCTGTGGATAATTATTCTGTGTAGATGTTATTTGATGTTATATGACAATGGTTGATCTTGTAAAAGCTGTCGATGATTATTTTGAGTAGATGTTATTTGATGTCGTATGACAATGGTTGATCTTGTAAAAGCTGTAGATGATTATTACTGTGTAGATGTTATTTGATGTCGTATGACAATGGTTGATCTTGTAAAAGCTGTGGAAGACTATTCCTGTGTAGATGTTTTTTGATGTCGTATGACAATGGTTGATCTTGTAAAAGTTGTGGATGATTATTCCAGTGTAGATGTTATTTGATGTCGTATGACAATGGTTGATCTTGTAAAAGCTGTTGATGATTATTCCAGTGTAGATGTTATTTGATGTCGTATGACAGTGGTTGATCTTGTAAAAGCTGAGGATGATTATTCTGTGTAGATGTTATTTGATGTTGTATGACAGTGGTTGATCTTGTAAAAGCTGTTGATGATTATTCTGTGTAGATGTTATTTGATGTCGTATGACAATGGTTGATCTTGTAAAAGCTGTGGATAATTATTCTGTGTAGATGTTATTTGATGTTATATGACAATGGTTGATCTTGTAAAAGCTGTCGATGATTATTTTGAGTAGATGTTATTTGATGTCGTATGACAATGGTTGATCTTGTAAAAGCTGTAGATGATTATTACTGTGTAGATGTTATTTGATGTCGTATGACAATGGTTGATCTTGTAAAAGCTGTGGAAGACTATTCCTGTGTAGATGTTTTTTGATGTCGTATGACAATGGTTGATCTTGTAAAAGTTGTGGATGATTATTCCAGTGTAGATGTTATTTGATGTCGTATGACAATGGTTGATCTTGTAAAAGCTGTTGATGATTATTCCAGTGTAGATGTTATTTGATGTCGTATGACAGTGGTTGATCTTGTAAAAGCTGAGGATGATTATTCTGTGTAGATGTTATTTGATGTTGTATGACAGTGGTTGATCTTGTAAAAGCTGTTGATGATTATTCTGTGTAGATGTTATTTGATGTCGTATGACAATGGTTGATCTTGTAAAAGCTGTAGATGATTATTACTGTGTAGATGTTATTTGTTGTCGTATGACAATGGTTGATCTTGTAAAAGCTGTGGACAAATATTCCTGTGTAGATGTTATTTGATGTTATATGACAATGGTTGATCTTGTAAAAGCTGTCGATGATTATTTTGTGTAGATGTTATTTGATGTCGTGTGACAATGGTTGATCTTGTAAAAGCTGAGGATGGTTATTCCTGTGTAGATGTTATTTGATGTTGTATGACAATGGTTGATCTTGTAAAAGCTGTAGATGATTATTCTGTGTAGATGTTATTTGATGTCGTGTGACAATGGTTGATCTTGTAAAAGCTGTAGATGATTATTCCTGTGTAGATGTTATTTGATGCCGTATGACAATGGTTGATCTTGTAAAAGCTGTAGATGATTATTCCTGTGTAGATGTTATTTGATGTCATATGACAATGATTGATCTTGTAAAAGTTGTGGATGATTATTCCTGTGTAGATGTTATTTGATGCCGTATGACAATGGTTGATCTTGTAAAAGCTGTGGATGATTATTCCTGTGTAGATGTTATTTGATGCCGTATGACAATGGTTGATCTTGTAAAAGCTCTGGATGATTATTCTGTGTAGATGTTATTTGATGCCGTATGACAATGGTTGATCTTGTAAAAGTTGTGGATGATTATTCCTGTGTAGATGTTATTTGATGCCGTGTGACAATGGTTGATCTTGTAAAAGCTGTGGATGATTATTCCTGTGTAGATGTTATTTGATGCCGTTGACAATGGTTGATCTTGTAAAAGCTGTAGATGATTATTCTGTGTAGATGTTATTTGATGTCGTGTGACAATGGTTGATTTTGTAAAAGCTATGGATGATTATTCCTGTGTAGATGTTATTTGATGCCGTATGACAATGGTTGATCTTGTAAGGGCTGTAGATGATTATTCCTGTGTAGATGTTATTTGATGTCCGGTGACAATGGTTGATCTTGTAAAAGCTGTTGATGATTTATTCTGTGTAGATGTTATTTGATGCCGTATGACAATGGTTGATCTTGTAAAAGCTGTGAATGATTATTTCTGTGTAGATGTTATTTGATGTCGTATGACAATGGTTGATCTTGTAAAAGCTGTGAATGATTATTTCTGTGAAGATGTTATTTGATGTCGTATGACAATGGTTGATCTTGTAAAAGCTTTGGATGATTATTACTGTGTAGATGTTATTTGATGTCGTATGACAATGGTTGATCTTGTAAAAGCTTTGGATGATTATTCCTGTGTAGATGTTATTTGATGTCGTATGACAATGGTTGATCTTGTAAAAGCTGTGAATGATTATTTCTGTGTAGATGCTATTTGATGTCGTATGACAATGGTTGATCTTGTAAAAGCTGTGAATGATTATTTCTGTGTAGATGCTATTTGATGTCGTATGACAATGGTTGATCTTGTAAAAGCTGTGAATGATTATTTCTGTGAAGATGTTATTTGATGTCGTATGACAATGGTTGATCTTGTAAAAGCTTTGGATGATTATTCCTGTGTAGATGTTATTTGATGTCGTATGACAATGGTTGATCTTGTAAAAGCTGTGAATGATTATTTCTGTGTAGATGTTATTTGATGTCGTATGACAATGGTTGATCTTGTAAAAGCTGTGAATGATTATTTCTGTGTAGATGTTATTTGATGTCGTATGACAATGGTTGATCTGTAAAAGCTATGGATGATTATTTCTGTGTAGATGTTATTTGATGTCGTATGACAATGGTTGATCTTGTAAAAGCTGTGAATGATTATTCTGTGTAGATGGATGTGCTGTGGTTTGAGGAGGATTATGCGAGGACATATAATGTATATAATACAAATGATAATACAATATTATACATTTGAGATGGAAATAATGAGACTAGCGTTTTAAAAGATAACTACACATAAAAGTTATTGATAAATCTTTTGTAACAATGGTGTCTATCATTTGAAATATTTTGTTTCTAGTGATACGTTATACACTAGAAAAATATTCTTTTTAACATTTCAAAACTTGATGCTGTATGACAATGTTAATGTATGCTTCCGATGATAAGAGAACTGGAAAAAAGTAGTTTATTACTTTTATCATGAGAAGTGTTTTTGTGAATTCATTTTTATTTGTTATAAACAATAACCATTGTTTTGTTGTTAACCCATCATTTTGATAGAACCTTTTACGAGACCAGTGAGATGCTTGTAAAATTTACTACAAAATTGTCTGACAAAGTAACACATGATAAAAATGTCAAATGATGAATGTGAAAAAGGGAGGATTAAACAAAGTCATTTGACTGTGCAAGTGTGATTTATCAAAGTATGCCATGAGACACATGACTCAAATTGACCTTTGTATGAGGGATGTTAAAAGTTTTTTTGGTTAATGTTGAAATCAAGTTGTTAAGTCTCAAAATACTTGAAAATAAAGTATGCGAAAAATATATGTTATCTTCATATGTCATTTTAAAAAATTGGATATTAATAGCCATAGAGTTTGAGGGCAACATATATTTTGTTGGACCAAAAAATCCATGCTATTTGGTTCAATGTGTCGACAAAACACTTTTTGCCAGAAAAAAACAGACATTAAAAGTTTTGTTAAGTTTGATAAGATTTCCTGAGCAGTTAGGAACAGAGACGTGGAAATTTATTAAATGGGTAGGTAAATGCTACTTAGAACGAATTTTCACTGCAATTGCTGAGTGAATTGAAATTTGATACACAGATTTATCAGCAGAAAAACAAAATCAAGTTTTGTTTTGGATACAGTCAGGAGAATGCTTGGCAGTTCCTTTAACTTGCAAGGAATTTTAGACATTTTTATGCTCCTTTGACTTACAAAAATTCCAGTTATTGGGGAGGGGGTGTCAGTATTTCGCAAACCTGTCTTGTTATCAAAGATTTACTCTGGCAAATTTTACCTCTTCTGCTTCTTTATTTATTGAATCTGAAAAGTATGTTGGCAGGAAGAGAGTTTTTGTGAACAACTTGTTTGAAATTGGCTCTGTTTTCATTTTGAATAAAAAACAAAATAAAATTTAATATGTATGTTGCCGTTATTCCTAAAACAAAGTCTGTAATTTACCTTTTGGTTCTGACTCATTGCGATTAGACATGTATACGTATGGATGACGGCCCCATAGTGCAAAGTAATATTTAATCACTTAATTTAACGTAACCATATCTTTATAAAAATAAAAGTTACTTCAGTGGTGGATGATTACTTTTCATGGAGGATCGTGATTTGGAGATGCTTTAATCTGTTCTGCAAAGAGGTATATGTGTACCTCTTTTCTATATTGCTCTTTGCTCCTACAGAAGACATTAGAGAGTTAAATAGTCTTTAAAAGTTAAACTTATAAAATCACAATTCTTCTATCATTTGAAGTTGAGATAGTTATGTCAATACGGTGTTACTTTTATTTCTTTGAAAGTCCAAAGGTGGATTTTACATAATCCGTATTGTTGGGATAATATCTTAAAAGTTTTTAAATTTCGCAAAAAAAAAGCGTCACTTTCTAAGAAATATATCCTCGAAATTTGAGAAAAAATATTAATCATTATTTTGCCAATATGGTACCATGCCAATATTTGAGCTCTTTAATATTACAAAAATTTTGATTCAAGCTTAATTTTATGACTTATTTCTGTGATAAATTAAAATATAATTTGCACTTTCCTCCTTTTTTTGTTGTTTTCTATTTCACTTGCCGAATGTGCATAAAAATCGATGTTTGACTGCTGAGTGATATGATGAACCGCTTACGTCACAGAATGGGCGGAACTTAATCTCTTTTTCATTCGTTGATGTTCCACAGTGACAGACTTGAGGTTACACCACGGAAGATATTATAAAATACATATATGTCCAAAACAATTAAAATGAAAGGTAAAACAAAACATTTATTGACTTTGTTCTCGTGCAAATGCGTTTTGTCGACCCTCAAACCAAACTGTATGTCTGGTGTGAGTGTAAACAATACATGTACAGTAAATAAAATGTCATATTCTTGTGTTCTTCAAATACTTGTACACGGAGACAGTGGCACTTATTCCCCCGCCCACAGTACAGAGAGCACGAGGAGATGGGGGGGGGGGGGCATATTTCTGTTGTGAGTAGGAGAGACCGGAACTGATAGGTGGACTTTATCGCTTAATATTAAACAATGTAATGCCATTACACACCAAACTGTGTCCCAAAACATCTGTACACATTTCGTAGGGACAGAATCCAGACTGAGAATGGTGACCAGAGTAAGAGAAGCGGTACTCTCCTGATGCAGTCACCACCACAACCTTATTGGCATTAGAGTCTGAAGTACAGATCCTGGCAAACTTGACAATAAATATCTACTTCTTGTGTGGGATGGATCTTGCATTTTTCATAAGGAAGTTGTCTCTTTCTCTCTTGATAGCGGACAATATCATGTCCATTGTTTTGCTCTAGATGGCGCTGTTTGCATTGGTCACATATTAGCTGGTGACAAGTGTAACAGTAAATCTCAGAGAAGTTCCTACAGGATTCTGTGTCACACTCAATAATGTGCTGGGTTGTATCTGGTACTTGGTCCATTATCATTGATGAAATCTCTACAAAATATTTTTTTTATCAGAGTGTAGATAGGGCAAAATAACATGGATGCAGCTTTCAACGAGCTCAAATCTTATCATTAACTTATTTGGTAGATATATAACTTTCACAATACCTTCCCAGTTTAGATAAATGTCAGCCATTTGTATTGCATTAGATATTTACCTTCATAACCTGCATACGGAGTATTTATATCTCAGTTGATTCGACACGCAAGAGCATGCTCTACGTATGAACAATTTCTTAAACGAGGTAAATTATTGACAAGCAAGTTGATGAAACAAGAATATCAACAGTCTCGTTTAAAGTCAACATTTCGTAAATTCTATTGTCGATACAATGACCTTGTCAGCAAATACAATTTATCATTGAATGAAATGCTGACTGACGTTTTTCATACCAATTGTTAGTCCATTACTTATACACTGAATTGACCACGGATTTTTTCCGTTATTTCCTGATTATGACAACGAGCACACGGCGGGTGTGACCGGTCGGCAGGGGATGCTCACTCCTCCATGGCACCTGATCCCACTTCTGATGTTTCTGAGGTCCGTGTTTGCTCTGCTCTTACATTGTATATTTGTTTAATGGACGTTGAGATTGAATACTGTTCGTTATTTCCATATCCTTTTTCATATATCCACTGGTACGTACGTAGAATGTAATTTACCTCCGATGACAAGCACATTTAAATCTCCTTGCTGTCTTTGCATCACTGCAGAAATTGAATAATAAGAGAATAAATGGGCTAGATTGTATCACACTGTAACTGTAATTTAAATATCAGATATAAATAGCAGACGAGCAAAGAGTTAAAATATAAAATGTTAAACGATACTGGCTATTTAATAGTGTTAATATTTTAAACATTGCAAGAATCGGTTTATTATTAAAATACTGACCTTAATAATGCTAATATACTCTAAGGAATTCCTTTTAAGGTAGTCCAATCCTCAGGGTTATAAAATAAGCAATCAAAGATACTCATAAAAGTATCTCTGAATCGACAAAGTTGCTAAATTTTTTAAACTTAAAGATTAAAGTTTATATCACATTAAGTATATACCGGGTATTCAGGGAAAATTGTCCAATTTCCAATATTTTTGCAGAAAAGCGAATTGGAATATCAGCAGTGCATTTTCTAATTGAAAATTGATCAACAAATATATTTTAGGTTTATACAATAGGTATCCAGGCATTCAAAAAATGTTTAATGTGTTTATACTTACCTAAGGTATTTCAAATTGGTAGTTTTTGTCTTCTATTCTTCTTCTTCATGCATTCTATAATACATACTAGTGTAAAAGAATTTTGCTATCATTGCAAGACACCACAAATCAGTTCTTATTTCAAAGCATGCTAAAAAGCATTTTTATTACATGATTGAATAATTTCCATCTTTCTCATTGGCTGAGATCCAACTATGTTAGAAAAATACTACGTTGTATCGACCTGCACGTGACGTTCCAGGTGAGTACAAGGAATTATTTCTTCGACATTGATCTAAAAATAGATGACGACTATGACTTTTTTTACATGTGGATAAAACATAAGAATATATTTATTTTTGTGTGAGGGTGTTAAGAGGGGATACAGAGACCCCCTCCCCATCCAACAGTTTTATTGAACAGCAGTTTTTACTTTTTGGCAGTCAGCTTTCCATGATAATGCTCCTTCCTTTCAAAATCTATCATATAAAAACACTGACATTATATTTTTTTCATGGCAACTAAAATTGATAAAAAAACATACCTAATTGATACGACTGGTAAGGTTTATTAACATTTTGATTCTGTTTCTCTCTTGTATTTGGTTAGGACTTATAATTACATATAAATGCCAACAAGTAATGAGCTGTATCTTTTTATCAGTAAATCATATACTAGTAATAAAACAATTATTGCTGTTTTTTGGTCAATACAATGATTAGCCTCGTCCTTCGTGCTCGGTGAATATTGTACTCCTCAGATGGCTAAATTATTGTATTGACCTCAAAACTCAGCAATAATTGTATAGTATCGATGGCTGGATTCAAGAAATTCTTTGATGCTTTTCAAATTAAATACAAGTATAGATTTTTGGAGTTATCCTTCTTGACTGATTTTCCTTGAAAATCATTTTACAGCAAAGCTATCTCGGAATGATGGTTTCCCTTCAGGCATGTCATCCTGTAAACTGTTTTTTTTCGTCCGAAAATATTATATGCCACTTACATATTAGTGAACGATGAGATACGATAATATCTATCTTAGGTCGGGTACATCGAACAAAGAACAAAAGTTGGAAGGGCTATTTTTCGACTAATTTACTTCTTTTACTATGTTTAGCCGATTGTTTACAGAATGTTCTGGTTTATGTGCGTCTTTTTCCAATGTCTACACAGAATTGTTCACTATTCCACCTATTCCAAAAACATCCCTTTTTTCTAACAATTCTGAGCCTGTCTTAATATGTTTTAACTTTGATTGCTCAGCCATTTTGAAACTTTAAACGTTCACATTTTGCATATTTGACTAGTCCGAAAAATCTGACATTTTTCTGGCTTTTTTACGATTTTGATATTTTACATGCCAGGAAAACGTCAGATAAAAATTAATGACTTTTATTAAATTTTCCATCGAACTTGATGGACAACCCACATATACTCTTCAAAAAAAGAAACGCATCGTAGAATTTTAGTGACACATTGAGCATAAACCTATAAAAGCTACAGTAGTGTTAATACATGAGCATAAATATTCAAAATATGACATTCAAAACAACAATAAATTACTCGTTGACAATTTGTAATCTATATGCAAAACAGATCAAACTGGCCAATTTGATAAAAAAAAAATTAAGATTAACAAAAAATATTTACACATTTATAATGGACAAAACCATCTAATACATGGTTGTGTAATGAATAGGGATGGGGTAATTAAAAAAAAGTAATTGTATTTGAATGTAATAAATAACTTTTCTTTAATTAATTGGAAGTGATTTGTAATTGAACATTTTTCAATTTCAGCAATTTGATCTGAATAGTCTTTGCTGTTTTGTGAATAAAAGTTATGATTGAAACTACAAATATACACAACGGCTTATAGTATATTATTTCTTGTATTGTTTGTACAGAGCCTGCGTTTATATATAAATGAATGACCTCTATCCTGATTTAAAAAAAAATCAAAAAGTTGACAATTTTATTTGTAGTTTAATTGCTTACCTTTGTAAAGTTATTTTAATTTAAGGCAGGTCCACCCTTTTACGGATCCGGTTTTAATTTTACACACCAATATAAAATTTTGATTATCCTTGTCTATTGAAATAAAATTATTTTGGATGATTGAAAAATATTTAGCAAGTATATATTTGTTTATTAAAGTGTAATTGTGCACACAAAGCATTTAATGTACATTATTTGTAGGAATAACCACTTTGCACTCTGTCCATGGGATTTATATATGTAATGTAGTACATACACAGACAGAGACTTCTTAATTGCTGTTATGGACCTAAAGCTTTTAATTTTTTATACAAACTAACTTGGGATCTATTTATCTTTAGTTTTTAGCCTATATCATCTTTTTAAATTTTACTTTTTTATAAGTTTTGCGAAGAGCGATGGAAACAATAGATATTCCAAAATGGGGATATGGGTGTTCAAAAGGCTGTTTTGTTAAAATTTTCTGGTCAACCACATAAAAGTATGTTTTTCTGCTAACCTAAGATATAATTCTAAATAATTGTGAAGAAAAAATAGCATATAAACATAAAAGATTTTGAGAAATATTTAAAATAAAGATATTTTGAGTTTTTTCTCTTAAAGATATTGACACAATCAACATCAATTTTTTAGTGTTTTCAAATAGAAGTTTCAAATATTTCCTTGACAAGTGAATATTTATGATTTTCCTAAGTTTTAACAATAATTGGATGTCATTTGGTACATAGCTAAATAAAATATGATGTTACACTTCTATATGTAGAATTTTGACTGTTGAATTTTTATAGAGGTATATGCTCCGAGACATGTTGCATGAAAATTAACCTGCAAAGATATGTTTTTTATGGGTATTTTAGTTAGAAAATGACTTATGCAAGATTTTCAAATCAAAAAATAAACAGTTTGACAGAAAATTCTGAAAGTACGGACCCACCTTAATCTCTCACATGTCTTAGTAAGCCTGTGATTTAATTGTTATTTAATTGCTGAAAAAGTCAAAGTAATTGTAATTCAATTAATCTCTTTTTTTTAAATGATTGACCCCATCCCTAGTTGTAGACATATTCTGGAATTTCATTACATTGCAATTGTAATTTCATTATATTTCATGGTTATTTACAATCAAATATTTGAGCTATTGAACGTACTCCAAGGTATTTGTTTGACACAACACAGATATCTGCCTTCAACTTGATATTTACGTATGTAATTTGTGTCTCAAGAGTAAATATAAGTAATCAAAATCATGTAAAAGAAAAAAAAAACAAGTTTATTGAGAAGTCCTTTGGGCTTCATAAGATTTGATCAATCATTTGACATTTAACCAAATTCATTTTCCATTGAGGCTTTTACCATCAATATTTATTTCTTGACAAGCACTATTATAGGTTGTTTGTATTACAAATTGATAGAGCATAAACATAGCTGCAGGACCGTAACTTGCAGGTCTATAAAAATTGGAATGTATGTCTATAGCTAGAGAGCTACAGTACGTATATATGGTACTATATTTGTTGGTTTTGTTATATTTGGTTCTGCTTAATATCTCTAAATATTCTTACTTCAATAGTAAAAACGATAAATGTTCAATTGACAAATTCTTTACTCCTCTATCAAGTAGGGAACGCACCAAAAGTAATATTTTGCGATTGCAGTTTTAAAAACATGGAGAAATAAATAGAAAAAACAGTGCACATTTTTGTGTGTAATAAGTAATTAATATATAGTACACTTTTTTCAGTGGAT
>NW_026917892.1:0-13699 GCF_032062105.1 Saccostrea cuccullata | reverse complement strand
GTTCCCCTACTCTGTCTATGGGTCTTAAGTAACCTAACTAAACATGCTAAGTGTCATGATGTCTAGTTCTTGGGTATTATGCCAATGATCTGAATATTTATGACGAAGAAAGCTGCTTCTATTTAACTGGCCCCTGGGACAGAGGTCCTCGGTGAGGGGAGGGGGATTACATAGTCTGAAAATTAGTTAATTCTTTGAAATCTGCACTTTGGTATTAATCAACAACATTATGAAATAAAATTTAAATGGTGCCTCTTTCAAAATTGTGTCGGAATTCCATGGCCTCTGATTTAAAACATGAATCAAATTTAATTTGTTGAAAAGTTGTTGCATGATACTCAGGTGACCTATAAGGCCCATGGGCCTCTTGTTATTAGCCTATAATCTATTTATCCCCACCCTAGCACTAGAACCCCTGACCTAAGGGCCATGAATTTCAAAATTTTATTAGAGGACTCAATGCAAATTACAATCATGCAAACAGTTTGACTGCTTGATGTCCTGGAGGAAGATTTTCAAAGATTCAATAATTTTTGTGTTTTTGGCCCCACCTCTCAGGCCACAGGGCGACAGGGGCTATGAAATACACAATTTTTGTTCCCCTTAACCTATACATACTTTATGCCAAATTTGGTAGAAATTGGTTGAGTAGTTATATTAACCATAGCAACACCATTCATTGAAATCAAAAACCGATACACAGAATTATGTATTGAAGTGTAGTCTACGTGTGTGCCAAGTTATATATGTATATTGAAATCTTACCAAAACTGTAGGAGGAGAGCATTTTGAAAGTATTTCATAGAAAGAAGATGGGGAAAAGGCGGGCAGAATGCCTATAGCGTCCGGATCCGATATTAAGAAATCATATTCAGTGTGTGAATTGAGTATTTCAATTAACTTCTAATCATTGAAATTTTTGAAATTATGAGGAAAAAAAAACTTTTCTGAAAGAAAAAAAATCTTGTTAAAATTTTTTTTCATAAAATTAATAGATGGTATTCATGGGATTCGAACCCTAGCAATAAAAATCCGACATATCAATAGAATATTGCTTTGAGACACTATGCAAGATCACTCATGGTGATATTGGGCATATAAATCATGGTTGTGATATGACCCGCGACTTAATGGACTTTTTGAAGTATTTCTCGGAAAGATACGAATGTTGTGTCATAAAAGTGTACTTTTAAGGTATAGTGGGTCTTCGCTCCATGTTTTTGTAAACCAAAAAATGTGTATTTTCTTGCAAACTTTTAGGATCATCTTTCAGAAAAATGGAGCGAAGACCCACTCATATTGAAAATATTTATGTTAAATGATCAGTTCTGAGAGTTTGTTGGTTTCTCTGGCGGCCCCCAGTGAGCCTACTCTTTTCCGAAAACCGGAGAAACGTTCTTTTGCGTGCCAAGGGGGTTGTTATCCTTGACACGGGGCTCCGTTTAACGTCCCATCCGACGGACTTAAAAATTTAAAAATATTTAAACAGTTTGAAATAAAACTTATGTGTTTATCAACCAAATATATTGCACTGTGTACATTAACATTTGTAAACAGTACACGTATCGTTTGTACATTATTGAAAAGTCCACCTCGAATAGGCGAAAAATCAGTACATTCTAAAAGAATATGATTTGTAGTAAGCGAACAGTCACATGATATACATGCTGGCTGTAATTCTCTATTAAATAAGTATGCATGAGTTATTTTTGAATGACCTATACGTAATCTTGAAATAATCACTTCGTCCTGACGTTTAAGGCCAAAGTTAGATGATTTGTTATTTACTTTGTTCTCTATAGCATATAATTTACTTGTATCACAAAACTCCCAATAAACTTGTCATATAGAATTTACATAATGTTTCACTTTATATTTCAGATCAGTATAAGGAATTTTAAAACTGGTTATGTCAAACTGAAGTGCCATTTTTGCAGCACTATCAGCCTTAGTGTTTCCAATAATGCCAATATGACTTGAAATCCAACAAAAATCAACTACTTCACCTTGTTGGGTAAAATGAAAGTACTGAATTAGTATATCTAGAATGTACGGTTGATCGATATTCATATTTTGTATAGATTGTAAGCAAGAAAGCGAGTCCGAAAATTTTGTAAAATCGTTGTCATTAGAGGTTTTTATATATTCAAATGCGAGCTGTATGGCTTTTGCTTCTGCTGTAAATATTGTTGCTTCACTTGGAAGCCTTAAAGAGAAAACATTGTTTTTATGCACTGCATCCGCAGCTACTTTATTGTATTCTTCAGAACATCTGTATAAATTCCGACTGTAGAATAAAATATCAAATAAAATTTAGATTTAATTGAGATTAAAATTTTCACTTATCTGTCGCGCTATAGGCACTTCGAATTCGCCCGCCTTATCCCCCCATCTTCTTTCTATTTTTAAGTAATCATGGCAACACCGTTTAGCGAAATCAAAAACCGATACACAGAATTATGTATCTTAGTGCAGTGCACATGTACTTGTGTGTCAAGTATTTAAATCAGAACAAGGTTGTAGGAGGTATCGGTTTTTGATCTTGATATTGTTGCCGTGGTTACTAAAATTAGCAATTTCTGTGAAATACATTTTATAATCTACTTACAAAATTATGTATCTTATTGTGGTCTAATTGTGTGCCAAGTTAAGCTGAAATCTTACCAAATCTGTAGAATGAGTAGCATTTTGACAAATTTTTTACAGACAGACGAAAGGACGCATTAATATCGCATAAGCTTTTCTGGTCTCGGACCAGAAGAGCTAACAAAAACTGCCATATCTCCAAAGATTTGCGTTTAATGACATGACAATGCATGCGATATGTAAAAAAAAAATAAATTATCAAAGTTTAACGGGTATTTTTGCCACTCCCATCAGCGCATAAGGACTAACCACAATAAATAAAATTTATTCACTTATTTTTAAGTGCATTGTAATAAAAACTGATAAACAGAATTCTACATCTTAGTGTAGTTTACATGTGTGTCAACTGATATATTGAAATTAGACCAAAACTGTATACGTAGGAGGGACAGCAGTTTGAAATTTTGTTTCACACCTTGCTATCACAGAAGCCCTTTGACCTTTTAGTCCTAGAAATAGAGGCTCTCAAAATTGACCTAGATGAAACTTATACTAGGCCGAGGGAAAACGCAATGCAGGAACAAATGGATATCGTTGCTGCACTGGGTGTGTGATATTTAGTAGAACATTATGAAAATAGCGACGAGGCAGTCCCTGAACCTGTTCAACGTAAGGTATTTGATTTTCTCCATGAAGTATACAGAAAGCCCCCCCCCCCTCCCCCAAGTAAGTTAATATGAAATAATGACCCCCGTATTTGATAAAAGATGCAATATTCAAGAAAATCCTCTTCAGGGCTAAATATAACTCATCTGGACTTACATCCCTCTTGAGTATTTGTTCACAATTTACAGGACGTCCTTAAATGTAGAAATGTAAGGATACATTTAACGTTGCTTTCTGCAAACAATATTTATAACAAGATATTGGATAAAAGATCATCAACGCTCTGGTGAAATAGTGGAAATTCTTGATTTATCGTCTCTTTTCTTGAGAAAATGAAGGAAAAACTCTGTAAGGTTCCAGACGAGCTCTAGTTTGGTGAATATAGAAATTTGGTAAGGTGTCTTAAAAATATTTTGGCAAACAGGTAAATTTAATCTTGCTTTTTGAAGTAAAAGAATATAAACTTTCAAGCTTTCATTTTAATGAAAGGGGGTATAACCATGATGTACATTCAAAGAATTCCTTTTGCAGATGAAAGAGTCGAAACTAAAGGCGTCTCTAGCTAGCTGCCTTAGCAGTAGTAGTGGTGTGTATTCCATGGTGGTCAAATCCTCGCTTCAAGTGTTTTTTAAAAGTATGAACGATATTTACTTACCTTGTCATTGTTCATTTGCAAAATTACTTTGTTAAAACACATTCTGGTTGCACACACAAGTATTCTGAAGTTGACATCAAATAGATTCTGATTGATTATATCTATGTGGTTTTTGAAGACCAGGTATTCCAACAATCTATTGGAAATCCCTTGGGTACCAATTGCGCCGCGTTAGTAGCAGACCTACTTTTGTTTTCCTATGAAGCAGAATTTGTGCAAAATCTTATGCTTGAAAAGAAGAAAACACTCGTTATAGCCTTCAACTCGATATTTAGATATATCGACGACGTATTGTCAATTAACAATGGTAATTTCCATTCCTACGTCTGTAGGATATATCCTGATGAGCTTGAGATTAAAGATCCCACAGAGTCTGACACATCTGTTTCATACTTGGATATTTTATTTGAAAAAAGACGTTAATGGTAATCTAACAAGCAAACTATGTCTATATGATAAACGTGAGGACTTTAACTTTTCTATCGTCAACTTCCCTTACTTACTGTAAAATCACATATTTTCGTGGGGTCAAATTTTCGTGATATGAGGAAAATCTCTTAGTTCACGGGGATTTGATTTCGTGGATAAAGAACAAATGAGTACTTATGTATGTAAACTTTTACATTTCGTGGTAGACATGACTTCGTGGGTCTCTTCATACCTTGAAAACAACGAAAATTTAACCCCCACGAAAATTTGTGATTTCACAGTATGCAGCAATATACCTTCATCACCTGCATACAGAGTGTATACATCTCAGTTGATTCGATACGCGTGCTCATGCTCTACGTACGAGCATTTTCCAAAACGAGGTAAATTATTGACAAACAAGTTGATGAAACAAGAATATCAGCAGTCTTGTTAAAAGTCATCATTTTGTAAGTTCTATGGTCGATACAATGACCTTGTCAGCAAATACAATTTATCATTTACTCAAATGCTGATTGACGTTTTTCATACTAATTGTTACTACATTATTTATACACTGAATTGACGACGGTTTTTCCGTTATTTCCCGATCATGACAAGGAGCACACGGCGGATGTGACCGGTCAGCAAGGGATGCTCACTCCTCCATGGCACTGATCCAACCTCTGATGTTTCGGAGGTCCGTGTTGGCTCTGCCCCTATTTTGTATTGTTTTATGGACTTTGGTATTGAATATCGTTATCTCCATATCCTTCATTAAAGTTACTACAGGTGTTCTCTGCGACTGTTTATTAACACGATACATGTATATACAAATACAACTGCAAACCGGGGTGGGTTCTTACCCAGGCTGACTCACTGTCTATATGTACCACGTCTGTTCTCTTAGCTATCTTGGGGATAAAAGAGCCCCCTACGACTGACCCACCATCTGACGTCACATCATACCACGTACCACGGGACAATCGCACAGATATTACAATATGTACAAGGCATTGAACAAAAATACCATACATTTCTGGTAAATCAGCAGCGAACCAAACAAAACCACGCATATCTTAACCCTGTCAGATCTCTCAGGGACGGTTGGTCCTTAAAGTTTATGTGATGCAAAATTAAAATAATCGTCACAAGGTCAATCTTTTCAAATATATCGAGGGCCAAAATAACAGGTAAAAAAAAATTCAATACAATGAAGTAAAGATTATTAATTTATCTTTCTGGTATTTAAAATACATATATCGGGTGTAAGTAATAAATTGCATCTGATTTTCCCCCCATTTTAATTCATTTTCTCACCGAAAAAAATTATTACCTTGGAAGACGGTATTGTATAGTTGAAGTTTTTTACAGTCTTCGGACTATGCACTTCCTCTCATTTGTGATTGGTAGAAATTGCATGATGAGAAAATTTTCAATTATTTCATTGGTTGAAATGCTATTCAAGGCAAGGGAGATAACTTTCTGATGATCTAATTTTCGTACGACTTAACAATTTTGCAAGATTTTCAATCTTAAAAAAATGACAAAACGAACAACAAAATCAGCAGTTATTAATTCCTAATAACATGATTTTTTGTATAGCAATAAATAAAGAGATCTCTTTAATTTCATTATAAATAAAATTTGATTTTTATTGCTTGCAGGCTTTACAGTTTGTTATTAATCTTTTCCCCTTTCTTGTTTGAAGAAGGGAATGCAATCAGCCGAGGTTTGCCGAAAGCTCTCGGCCAGTCAAAGTTTACGGAGATGACCGAGCGACAACCGTGGTAGGGCTAATGCCAGTAAAAAGCTAAATTAAATGTAGACGTACAAAATCAAGAAATTCAAACGAATTATACGGCCTGATAGGTGTAGATCACTTTACTGTTTAAGATTGTTGCTAAAGACGGTAAGCTTTTTAAAAAAGCTCTACTTGTTATATATAACAAAAGGTATATTTACGAAGTTTAAAAAATAATTCTTTTGAGTTTGAGTTATTTATTTGCGTTATTTCTTAACAAGGGTGCTGTTAAGAATGGTGTTTTTTAACGTATTACATGTTGAACCAGCTCCCACTTCTATGTAGGCTTGTAGCTGTACGTACGTAGACTTGTGTACATATACACATTTAATCCGTATCGAAAATGATCAATATACAGTTCAAAATATGGTAACTGTAACTGAATGATATTACCGAATCTTAAGACCAAAACTGTAGGAGGAGTAGCATTTTGAAAAATTGTTTACAGACGGAGAGACGGACGGACGCATTTCCATCGCATAAGCTCTTATAACATACACATTTAATACAGTTGAAATTACAATGGCATGCAGCACAACAGAGATAATGACAAGAGGCCCATGGGCCACATCGCTCACATGATTAGCTTTGACCATGCTGTTCTTTACCAGATTTCCCCCTTGTAATAACGTAATGTTATTCCAAATTATGGCCCCGCTCTATCCCCGAGGTCATGATTTAGAAACTACACTACCAAAGGATGCTTGCACATAAGTTTCAACATTTCTGGCCCAGTGGTTCTTGAGGTGATTTTTTTTAAAATATCCTTTATATTTCTAAGTATCCCCTATTGTGACCCCACCCTACCCCCTAGAATGTACACTTCCAAAGATGCTTCCACATAAGTTTTAGCTTTTCTGACCCAAGGGTTCTTGAGAAGAAGATTTTTAAAGTTTTAATCTATATATTTCTATGTAAAACTTCGATTCCCTAAAGTGGCCCCGCTCAACCCCCTTTCATGATTTGAACCATTTTGAATCTACACTACCAAAGGATGCTTCCACATAAGTTTTAACATTTCTGCACCAGGGGTTCTTGAGAAGAAGATTGTTAAAGTTTTTTTTTCTATATATTATTTCTATGTAAATTTTGTTTCCCTATTGTGGCCCCGCCCAACCCTTGGGGTCATGATTTGAACAATTTAGAATCAACATTACCAAATGATGCTTCCACATAAGTTTCAGCTTTTCTGGCGCGGTGGTTCTTGAGAAGATTTTTTAAAAGACCCCACCTTTTTTTGTCTTTTCTTGATTATCTCCCCTTCATTTCAGAAACTTCCCTTCACCCAAGGATGCTTTGTACAAATGTACCAAGTTTGGTTAAAATTGGCCCAGAGGTTCTTGAGAAGAAGTTGAAAATATGAATAGTTTGCAGACAGACGGACGACGGACAAAATGTGATCAGAAAAGCTCACGTGAGCCGTCGGCTAAAAATCTACACACACTACAACAAAAACAAAACAATCTCAACCCCCACCCTAAAAATGATTTTCTGTTTTTACAACCCAACATGTGACTTTTTGTTAAAACTTAAGAACATTTTCTACTTTCAAATGAATAAATTGTACACAATTGATTTTTTTTTTCTTTTAACAAAATCCTAAACTAAAAACATCAACTCTGAAATGAATCTATTCTTTTAGACTGGTTTTCCCAGAAGAAAAGATCCGTAAATTTTGAAGAGCTTAGTACAGCTAACCTATCAATGGAAATGCGGTGTTTCTACGCCGAGGCACGGACAAACAAGCTAATTCAGAGAATTCGTGTCCCCCGCTTAGGGAAAAAGTCGGATCCCCCTGACTGAATTTGTAGAATTATTATATGTATACATGTATACTGAAGCAAATAAAATACATGTATGTCAATATGCATATAAAGATTTGATTGCTTATTCTTTATTATGTGTATAGAAGATTCTTTTTATATGGAATATTTATCACACTGTAATGATGATTTTATAACCTCATAAATTTTTCATTTCACATGCTGAATACTATCATTTAGTAAAAAAAGAAAAGTATTTCAAAAAAAAAAAAAAAAAAAAAAAAGACAAGTTCGACTGGGATTCGATCCCGGGACCTCTCGCTTGTGAAGCGAGTGACATAACCACTAGACCACGGAATCGCTCTAGCCGGTGTTAAGTATATGCAGAACTAAAGTCACATACATGTATATATTCATGTTCGGTATTCTCAAAATTTTACACAATCCATGGTGTTTGATTTATTTAGCCATTATTAAACAGTTCTAATAGATGTAATAAGAACATAAAGTCCGCCGAGAACCTGTTTTATACGCAATAACTCTCCTCATGCCCCTGCGCTAAAAATAGCGACATGTAATCCTAAAAATACTAATAAAACAAACGGGGCGGGGCACTTTGAGAGGGGCGAGAGACGTCCTAGGGAGTTTTGGTATAAAATTACATTGCATAAGCTCAAAATCTTCTTGAAATATCGCCCGGAAATGATAGTGTTACACACAGACAGAATGTATAAATTTACGACCTTGAACTTTGACCTTTTGACCTCAAAATCAATAGGGGTCTTCATTAGGCCACAGGGAGTTGTTATGTAAAAGTTCATTGCAATAGCTCAAATGGTTCTAGAGATATCGTGTGGAAACGAAAGTGTTTTAACAGACAGAATTTGCTTATTTATGACCTTGACCTTTGACCTTTTGACCTCAAAATCAATAGGGGTCTTCTTTAGTCCATAGGGAGTTGCTATGCTAAATTTCATTTCAAAAGCTCAAAGGGTTCTCGAGATATCGTGTGGAAACGAAAGCGTTACAGACAGACAGAAAGACGGACGGACGGACGGACGGACGGACAGACGGACGGACGGACGGACGGACGGACGGACGGACAAACCCAAATTAATATCCCCCACTTTTCAAGCGGGGGACAAAAAGGGCAACCAGTATTCCAAATCCACCTTAGTGTCAATAACTCTCGCGCTCTTAACCTTATGAAGGATAAGGAATTTATGTCCGAGGAATGGTAAAATCTCTTTAGCGAGAAAGAGCTGGCAAAACTAAACATCATCCACCAAACTCTGAGGAAGACCTGCAGAAAATGTACTCTTCTGGGGTTTTGTCGATCACCAACCCCACATCACTGTTGAGAAAGGTGTGGTTCGAGATAATGCTTCACTTCTGTACAAGGGGGAGAAGGTCTTACATCGAACTTACATCGCAATCCTTTCTTTAGCACGAAGATGATTCCGGCAAGGAATTTTTCACAATGGCCTGCAACGAGGCTGACAAACCACACCACTGCGTTGATTCAAGGGAATCCGTTAAGGAAACTCGAATGTACTCGATGCCAGAAGAAGGATATGGAGATAACGAACGGTATTCAATCTCAAAGTTCATAAACCAATACAAAATAGGAGCAGAGCAAACAAGGAGCTCCGAAACATTAGAGGTGGGATCAGGTGTCATGGAGGAGTGAGCATCCCTGTCCGAAAATAACGGAAAAATTCGTCGTCAATACAGTGTATAAATAATGGACTAACAATTAGAATAATAAACGTCAGTCAGCATTTGTCTGAATGATAAATTGTATTAGCTGACAAGGTCATTCTATCGACCATAGAATTTACGAGATGATGGCTTTAAACGAGACTGTTGATATTCTTGTTTCATCAACTTGCCTGTCAATAATTTACCTCGTTTTAGAAATTGTTTGTACGTAGAGCATGCTCTTGCGTATCGAATCAACTGAGATATATACACTCCGTATGCATGCAGGTGATGAAGTTATATTGCTGCGTAAGTAAGGGAAGTTGACGATAGAAAAGTTCAAGTCATCACGTTTATCATTTAGCTTGGTTGTTAGATTACTATTTACCTCTTTTTCAAGTAAAATATCCAGGTATGAAACAGATGTGTCAGACTCTGTGGTATCTTTTATCTCAATCTCACCAGGATATATCGTATCGATGTATGAATGGAAATGGTCATTGTTAATTGACAATACGACGTCGATATATCTAAATGTCGAGTTTAAAGCTAGGCATATTGACTTATTTACTCTACACAGTATTTGTCTCCCTTTTTTGAAATATTTATAAATACAGTATTAATTTCTGGTAGGGCACGCAAAATTCAGGTAGAACAAGTATACTTTGACCCTGCACATGCCCTTTGACAAGTGCCTTAAAACTGTTGGAAGCTTATATCAATGAATCTTTTGATTGATACAAATATTATGAATGCATGCACTCCTTTCTCCCCTCCCTAGCTTTCTCTCTCCCCCTTTTTCCCCCCTCTCCTCTCTTTCTAAAATGAAAAATTATACCTGTATTTTATTTAATCAATTATTGTATAACACAATGTGTAAAACAACAAGAGGTCCATGGGCCTTATAGGTCACCTAAGCATCATGCAACAACTTTCCAATGATTGAGTTTGGTTCATGTTTTAAACTAGACACCATGGCATTCAAAATTTTGAAAAAGGAAACCATTACTCATCATAACTATACACTTAGATTTAACGTATTTTCACTATAATCAATAGAGCCCCGCCCTAACACAAGAACCCTTGACCCTGGGGCCATAAAATTCATAATTTTGAAAGACGCATCCTTGCTCATCATAACTGTGTGCTTAGATAATTTATTTAATACCCAGGAGCAGAGAAGAAGATTTTCAAAGAATTAATGTATTTTCACTATATAAATCAATAGAGCCCCGCCCTAACACAAGAACCCCTGATTCTGGGGACATAAAATTCACAATTTTGAAAGAGGCATACTTGCTCATCATAAATATATTACTAGTTAGTTTACTTAATACCCAGGAGCAGAGAAGAAGATTTTCAAAGAATTAATGTATTTTCACTATATAATCAATAGAGCCCTAACACAAGAACTCTTGACCCCGGGGCCATAAAATTCACAATTTTGAAAGAGCAATTCTTGCTCATCATATCTATGTGCTTAGTTAATTTATTTAATACCCAGGAGCAGAGAAGAATTAATGTATTTTCACTATATAATCAATAGAGCCCTAACACAAGAACTCTTGACCCCGGGGCCATAAAATTCACAATTTTGAAAGAGCAATTCTTGCTCATCATATCTATGTGCTTAGTTAATTTATTTAATACCCAGGAGCAGAGAAGAATTAATGTATTTTCACTATATAATCAATAGAGCCCTAACACAAGAACTCTTGACCCAGGGGCCATAAAATTCACAATTTTGAAAGAGCAATTCTTGCTCATCATATCTATGTGCTTAGTTAATTTATTTAATACCCAGGAGCAGAGAAGAAGATTTTCAAAGAATTAATGTATATTCACTATATAAATCAATAGAGCCCCGCCATACACAAGAACCCCTAACCCTGGGGCCATAAAATTCATAATTTTGAAAGAGGCATTTTTGCTCATCATAACTATATACTTTGTTAATTTATCTAATACCCAGGAGCAGAGAAGAAGATTTTCAAAGAATTAACAGTATTTTCACAATATAATCAATAGAGCCCCACCCTAACACCAGAACCCCTGACCCTGGGGCCATAAAATTCACAATTTTGGAAGAGGCACTTTTGCTCAACATAACTATTTACTTGGTTAGTTTATTTAATACCCAGGAGCAGAGAAGAAAATTTTCAAAGAAATAATGCACTTTTACTATATGATCTAAAGGGTGTTAAGAAAGTTCGTTCCACATTTTTGTTTTATTTTCCAAAAGAAATACGATTAGAAGATATTTACAGTTTATGATATTTCATGTTTACAGAGTCCATTCTTGCTACTGATAAGGTTTTAACTGTCTTTTGTTGAATCAATAAGGAGAGGGCAGGTATTAAAACAGATGATGTCTGTTCAGAAAAATTAGGAATGACGCATATTTGTGACATATATTAAGCACACAGGTCAAAACATCCTTTCAAATACTGTGCAAAAATTATCAGATCTGTAAAAAAAAAGTTCAAAATGACAAACCTTTTCTTTTGAAAAGTAATCTATTGTTCTTATACCTACGCTCATCAGTTTGTCTGATGCAAGATAAGCTATGAAGAAACAAAAGTATCTTATTCTTTATTTTCACCCAAAATGACCGGCATTTCTTTCATTCGGGTACTTTAAAGATGTTATATATATTTTCATATGGAAGAAAAATCCCATAAGTTCTTACTAGAAATGAATTGCTATAAATCTAAAGCACACTCTTTTGACTTTGTCAGACTTGAAAATTCATCCCTTTATGTAAGCATTACTTTGCAATTTTTGAAAATATTTCATCCTGGAACGAACTTTCTTAACACCCCTTATATAGCCCCACCCTAACCCAAGAACCCCTGACCCTGGGGCCATGAATTTCACAAGTTTGGTAGAGGACTCAGTGCTGATTATCATCATGCCAACAGTTTGTTCCCCTTCATCCATAGATGCTGTATACCAAATTTGGTTGAAATTGGCTTAGCCGTTCCAGAGAAGAAGCTGAAAATGTTCAAAAGTTTACGACCGATTGACGACGAACGACGGACGACGACGGACGAAAACAGATAGCAATAGGTCACCTGAGTGACTCAGGTGACCTAAAAATAGTTATAAAAATATCTATTTGTCAACCCTGATTATACTTGATCAGCTGCTGATGTGTCGTCCACTAGTTGCCTGACGTCACGGCGTCAGGCTGTATAAGGATCGATATTTGCAAAATCCGAAACTAATATATAATACCTAGAGAGTTAGATTTTGTGCAAGCTGATTTACCTTGGAATTCTTAAAATACCTGCATTTTAGAAGAAACATCATAGTTTTTCAGAAGAATGATATTACTGATGCAAAATACTGTTGTGTTTACTTCATTTAATCTTTTTGTATGGAAGGATTATTCCTTGTGATTCACCCTTTCAACATGTCCGTGTATTTCTATACTACTTGATCAGTCCATTTATATTCTACGAAAGGGGTGAATCGCTGTTTTCGCGCCAAATGTCACTGCTTTCTTCGCGCCTTTTCCTTGGATTGTTCTATTGTATGAATGGGGGTGTTCTAACTTCCATGGAATTAGAGTTTATCCTTTTAACCTCCTTCAATCTAATATTTCAGAAAGTCTGTCTACAAATGAATGTTTTATCTCATTCTTTTAAACAGCATATCGTATAATATATCAGTATACGGACATGCAACGTTTCCCGATCCCTCGGTTGGTTCATTCCATAAATGGACTACTCCAATAATAATAAACAACGCATTTCAACAGTCATGGTTTCCAGATGCATGAACAATTATATGTCTCTGTTCAGATGCACACAATAAATAAGAAACAAGTGTAAAATCTTGAATTTTTCTTTCCACACAGATCGTAGTAGTAAATTTACTTACTTAGTATTTCATTCTCAATATATGATAGTGGGACTACCCCCTCCCCCTTTGTTAAGAAAAAAAATTAACACACATAACTACTGTTTACTTCAGTGGAGAAAATACACTCAAACAAAATGTGTATTTAATCATATCCATCTTTTGGAATGTAGATAATGCATGATATGGTAACAGATTTTATTAAAGGTCTTTCAAAGAAGTTCGAAATCAATTTAAATTCAGCCGAGCGGC
>NW_026917891.1:0-13622 GCF_032062105.1 Saccostrea cuccullata | reverse complement strand
GCAATTAATTTTATAAGCCAATTCCCTTAATTGTCAAAGCCTATTTTATCAATAAAACCTAATCAAATCTGACATCTAAAACGAGATAACGCGTTCCCAGTTTAAACAAGTCTTCAGGCTAAATGTATAATTCAACACCCTCAGTATAAAAATACACTGAAATATCTCCTATCCAAACAAAATGGCGAATAAAAAAAGATATTTTATTTAGATAGGTCGAGGACGCTTAAATTCACTTTCACTGGAGGCGACTCAAATTACCTCCCTGTACGCACTTAAGTTTCAAGAATTACTAGTTTGTTGTTGGGCCATACCGTGTTTTAAAAAATGGAAAACCATACATTTTATTTTAATTAATGTAATTCCTCTATATGTCAGAAATATCTCCTAACAAGTGCTGTAAAAATGCGCTTAGAAAATAAACATGTTTTGTAAAGTGTTAAAAGTCTAAACATGGAAGTGTTTAGGCTCTAAACACTTTCCGTTACACGTGATAAAATTCAACGTGTTTAGAATTTCAATGCATTAAAAAAAGTGTCAAGAATGTATGGAATGCCATTTACGACAGCCAACTGCTTACTGCCAACTGCTGACTGCTTACTGCCAACTGTCAGCTGCTTACTGCTAACTGCCACACATATTTGAATAAATTTTATTTTTATATTGATATTATTGTGAATTTTCAAAAAAAAAAAAAAAAAAAAACCACACACAGGCGCGGATCTGGAACATTTTTTCCAAGAGGGTCACTCATGTTAAAAAAATATCCAACCCAGATATTTCTTGACAAGAAAAAAACGTAAACTTAAGTCCTTTCCTTAATGTGAAAATTTATTTCGGCGGGGGAGAGGGGGTTCTCATGCATCATACCTTCATGTCTACGACATTTTTTATACCAACTTAACACGAAACCGCGTTTTGGGGGGAAGGGGGGGGGGTTGTAAAAACAAAGAGATATAAATTATAAATGTTTGATCGGCGTTTTCTACGTGGAGGGTCTAAGATCAGATTTAGTTCGTTTAGTTTATACATTAACCCATGACTGTACAAATTTTAAATGCCCCCCACCCCCAAGATATTTGCATGTGAAACATTATAATACATAGAGATATACATCTTTAATTTGAGGAAATTTTTAGCTGTAGAATATAATGGAAAATATAAACTTATTCTAAAAACATCTTTCCCTGCAAAACAACGATTTTTTTTTTCCATTTTTCTCTCTTCAAAGGTTTTGTTGTCTCCGGGGGTTGGGGGAGGGTGTACTTCTTTAAAGATTAAAGCAGAAAATAGTCATTTTATTACCTATTTCAAATAAGAAAACAAATAAAAAATGTACTTTATCAATCGCATATATTGAATAAATATTAAATAGGATAAACATATTGGTCTTTTAATCAATCTAATTTTACCAGGGTGACCCTCTTGGAAAAAATATCCTGGATTCGCGCCTGTATGGAATGCCATATACGACAGCCAACTGCTTACTGCCAACTGCTGACTGCTTACTGCCAACTGTCAGCTACTTACTGCCAACTGCCACACATATCTGAATAAATTTTATATTTGTATTGATATTTATGGAATGCCATATACGACAGCCAACTGCTTACTGCCAACTGCTGACTGCTTACTGACAACTGTCAGCTGCTTACTGCCAACTGCCACAAAAATTTGAATAAATTTTATTTTTATATTGATATTTATGTACATTAAAAAAAAAAGGCGCGGATCTATAGGACATTTTTTCCAAGAGAGTCACTCTGGTAAAAAAAAAATCCAACCCAGAAATTTCTTGACAAGAAAAAAATACGTAAACTCCTTTCCTACATGTATGCGTCATACCTTCATGTGTATAACATTTTTCATACCAACTTTTAACACGAATCCACATTTTCGGTTGGGGAGGGGGGTTCTAAGGTCCCTTTTAGTTGATTTATTTTATACATTAAATAACATGGAGAGAACGATCATAGGCATTTATGCCTGCTGTTCAATCCATTTCTTAATGAATAAATATATTTTAAACTAACTTTTAGTTGGTTTATTTTGTGCATTAAATAACTTTACAAATTCAGAGGGGTGTTCCGGACTCCTCTCTCTAGATCTATGCATGTAAAACATATTTTATTTGTACAAACAAAGAAATATAAATGTTTGATCGGCGTTTTCTAAGTGGAGGGTCCAAGGTCAGTTATACCGGTAATTCGTTTAGTTTATTTAACGTATGACTGTACAAATTTTAAATGCCCCCCCCCCCCCCCCCCGATCTATGCATGTGAAACATTGATTATCACACACAGAGATTTGAGGAAATCATTAACTATAGAATATAATGGAAAACGGAAATTTATTTTCAAAACATCTTTCTCTGCGAAACGACAAATCGTTTTTAGTAGTATTCTCTCTTCGAAGGTTTTGTTGTCTCCGGGGGAGGGGTGGGGGGCTTCTTTAAAGATTAAAAGCAGAAAATAGTCATTTTATTACCTATTTCAAATGGGAAAACAAATAAAAAAAAATAAACAATGTACTTTATCAACCGCATATATTGAATATTACATAAAATAAAACATATTGCTCATTTTATTCAATTCAATTTTACCAGGGTGACCCCCTTGGAAAAAATGTCCTGGATCCGTGCCTTTTTCCCCCTTTTTTTGTGAAAATTCATATGAATATCAATACAAATATAAAATTTATTCAAATATGTGTGGCAGTTGGCAGTAAGCAGCTTACAGTTGGCAGTAAGCAGTTGGCTGTCGTATATGGCATTATGGAATGCCATATACGACAGCCAACTGCTTACTGCCAACTGCTGACTGCTTACTGACAACTGTCAGCTGCTTACTGCCAACTGCCACACATATTTGAATAAATTTTATTTTCATATTGATATTTATGTAAATTTGAAAAAAAAGGCGCGGATCTATAGGACATTTTTTCTAAGGGAGTTACTCTGGTAAAAAAATCCAACCCAGAAATTTCTTGACAAGAAAAAAATACGAAAATACCTTTCCTAAATGTGAAAATTTATTTCGGCCGGGGAGAGGGGGTTCTTATGCGTCATACCTTCATGGGTATGACATTTTTCATACCAACTGAACACGAATCCACATTTTCGGTTGGGGAAAGGGGGGGGGGGGGTTCTAAGGTCCCTTTTAGTTGATTTATTTTATGCATTAAATAACTTTTAGTTGGTTAAGTTTGTGCATTAAATAACTTTACATTTCAGAAGGGTGTTCCGGACCCCTCTCTCTAGATCTATGCATGTAAAACATATTTTATTTGTACAAACAAAGAGATATAAATGTTTGATCGGCGTTTTCTAAGTGGAGGGTCCAAGGTCAGTTATACCAATAGTTCGTTTAGTTTATTTAACGTATTACTGGACAATTTTTAAATGCCCCCCCCGATCTATGCATGTGAAATTTTACAGGGACGTAGCAACGGGGGGGGGGGGGGGGGGGGGGGCTGCCCCCCTTTTTTTCCCCCAACATTACCGTTACTGTATATTGAAAGGATGGTTGCCCCACCCCACTTCTTACCATAGTATAATGATATCAAGGATATGTAGTATTGTGTGGAAAAAAATGTAAGTGAAAGGTAGTTGGCCTTAAAATAAAGTTAGCCCCGCCCCCCCCCCCCCCCCCCCCCCCCCGAAATAGGATTTTCCTTTTTTTTTTTTTTTGCTTGTCAACTTTTTCAGGGTAAGTAAAAAAAAAAATTCTGTGGCTGCCCCCCCCCCCCCCACTTTCAAAATCGATGCCACATGCCTGCATTATAACACACAGAGATATACATCTTTAATTTGAGGAAATTTTTTAACTACAGAATATAATGGAAAACGAAAATTTATTTTCAAAACATCTTTCTGTGCGAAACGACAAATCTTTTTTTTATTATTATTCTCTCTTCAAAGGTTTTGTTGTCTCCTGGGGAGGGGGGGGGGGGGGCTTCTTTAAAGATTAAAAGCAGAAATAGTCATTTTATTACCTATTTCAAATGGGAAAACAAATCAAAAAAAATTAACAATGTACTTTATCAACCGCATATTTTGAATATACATAAGATAAAACATATTGAACATTTCATTCAATTCATTTTTACCAGGGTGACCCCCTTGGAATAAATGTCCTGGATCCGTGCCTTTTTTCCCTTTTTTGTGAAAATTCATATAAATATCAATACAAATATAAAATTTATTCAAATATGTGTGGCGGTTGGCAGTAAGCAGCTGACAGTTGGCAGTAAGCAGTCAGCAGTTGGCAGTAAGCAGTTGGCTGTCGTATATGGCATTCCATATGGCATTCCATACCCTCTTGGAAAAAATCCTGGATTCGCTTCTGTTTTTTTTTTAAATTCACATAAATATCAATATAAATATGAAAAATTATTCAAATATGTGTGGCAGTTGGCAGTAAGCAGCTGACAGTTGGCAGTAGGCAGCTGACAGTTGGCAGTAAGCAGTTGGCTGTCGTATATGGCATTCCATACTATGGAATGCCATATACGACAGCCAACTGCTTAATGCCAACTGCTGACTGCTTACTGCTAACTGTCAGCTGCTTACTGCTAACTGCCGCACATATTTGAATAAATTTTATTTTTATATTGATATTTATATGAATTTTCAAAAAAAAAAAAAAAAAAAAAAAAAAAAAAAAAAAAAAAAAAAACAGGCGCGGATCCAGGACATTTTTCCAAGAGGTCAACCTGGTAAAATTAAATTGACTAATAAATGACCATTAGATTTTAATTTATGTAATATTCAATATATGCCAATGATAAAGTGCGTTTTTTATTTTTATATTTATTTTCGTATATAATTATTTGAAACAGGTAATAAAAAGACTATTTTCTGCTTTTAATCTTTAAAGAAGTAAACCCCCCCCCTCCCCCCGGAGAAAACAAAACCTTTGAAGAGAGAAAATTGAACAAAAAAATTTGGTGTTTCGCAGATAAAGATGTTTTGAAAATAAATTTACATTTTCCATTATATTCTATAGTTAAACATTTCCTCAAATTAAAGATGTATATCTCTGTATGTTTTAATGTTTCACATGCAAAGATCATTTAAAATTTGTACATGGGTTAATGTATAAACTAAACGAACTAAAACTGATCTTGGATCCTCCACTTAGAAAATGCTGATCAAACATTTATATCTCTTTGCTTTTACAAATAAAATATATTTTTCATTCATATATCTAGAGAGAGAGATCCGGACCACCACTCTGAAATTTGTAAAGTTATTTAATGCACAAACTAAACCATCTAAAAATTATTCAATGTGTAAAAATGCAGATTTGTGTTAAGTTGGTAACAAAAATTGTCATAGACATGAAGGTATGACGCATGAGAACCACCCTCTCCCCGGCCGAAATAAATTTTCACATTAAGGAAAGGACTATACGTTTTTTTTTCTTGTCATGAAATTTCTGGATTGGATTTTTTTAAACATGAGTGACCCTCTTGCAAAAAATTTCTAGATCCGCGCCTTTTTTCACATAAATATCAATATAAAAATAAAATTTATTCAAATATGTGTGGTAGTTAGCAGTAAGCAGCTGACAGTTGGCAGTAAGCAGTCAGCAGTTGGCTGTCGTATATGGCATTCCATCGCGCCTGTTTTTTTTTCTTCTTCTTCTTTTTGAAAATTTATATAAATATCAATATTAATATAAAATTTATTAAAATATGTGTGGCAGTTGGCAGTAAGCAGTCAGCAGTTGGCAGTAAGCAGTTGGCTGTCGTATATGGCATTCCATACGTTGCATAATTTACTACGTGCAAAAAAAAAAAAAAAAAAAAAAAAAAAAAAGTCAGTGATTAACACAGAATTATCTCGGTATGTAATTACTGTATTTTCCATATGTACAATGTGGAGAATATTTATAAACTGTGACTGTGTTTGAGCTATTATTCGTCTGAGGACATACCCAAAAAGCTGTATAGTTTAAGGGAGAACTCTTTTTCAATTTTGAGATGAAAATTTCATTATCACCCCCTTTTCTTCCATTTATTTAATATTCGAATGTTGTTTCATTATTCGATCGTCGCCCCATTGGACTGATAGTCGATTAGTCGACTATTCGTTGACATCCCTAGTTTCAACACATCCCATTTTACTCAAAATAAAAAGACTCCACAAAGCCTTATATATATATACATGTATATATATCTTTCATATTTGAATTATTGCTAAAGAAATACTAGTACATTATTTTTTATATGTTTTTTTTTAGTTTGCCTTTGAGTTTTGTAAACTTGATGACTTCAACTTTTCTATCACCAGCTTCCTTTTATGTAGCAACATAATGTTAGCATCAACATGAGGGGTTCATGTTTACTATAGTCCCAAAGCTTGTCATAAAAAACATTTTTTTTAGAAAAGCTATTTACAAATAAGCTGATTTTTAGAACACCAACAGAGGTTACCTTTAAATGAAATTAATTTGGCAGCTGTCAGAAAGGTATCAGAAAAGCTGTACACATCATTCAATAAAATTGTGCGAAAAGATTTCTACGCAAGTTGATTTTAAATAATATTATTTAATTTTAAAAGTTTTGCAGAGGAAGTTACAATTGGGTTGAAAAAAAAAACAAGACGTATTAATGTAACCTGACTGAGCAAATTCGTTAAATTAATGGCATAAAAATAGAAAAAAAAATTACGAGAGGCTCCTTAAAATTATAGGGGAACCAAAAATAATCTCTGTACAAGGAAATAAATGACTTAATTATATAATGTAAAATTTAAAAAGCGGAATATGAATCATACACAGTGTTTAAATACCTTCTCTTATACGCTACTTTGTAAACATACACTTACAATCCTTATATAAGTACACATAGTCTGTAAAAAAACCTAAAATGATGAAGAAGACAGCTTTGTGACTCAGATGTTTTGAAATACCGGAAAGTTTTAAAAAATACTTTTAAGTATGTGGGTCATGTAATTCCATTACGAAGAGAAAGAGAGATTGATGAACAGGATAGACACACAGACATTAAAATTAGGTAATAGTTAAAAGATTTATCATTTTATTGTTTATTTTTCAATAAAACAACATAAAAAATAATGTGTTTAAATATTATTTTGAGTTTAATTAATATACCTTGAAATTTAACTTCATGAGTAAAAATTAGATTTACGGCATGAATTTCAGTTCCTTTTTATTTGACTCATGAAGAATTCTTTTTCAATGACATTATGCTTTGTGTACTTTTGAAATAATTTTAAATATCGAATGAGACTTTCACAGAATCTTTATTACATAGTGCCATTGTGCACCTCTTATTTAACTTTTTAATCAGAAACATATTTTGGGTTTCCCATAGCAAAACATCGACACTGCCATATTGTAATTTGAAGGGTACCCATCTTTTATCAGCATCCTATACCAATGAATCAAATTTAATGATACTTTCACAAACATTTGTTCTTTATTGCACAACGCCATTGTGCACCTCCTATTTTACTTTTTTGTCTGCCACTTGCTTTGGGTCTCTGAGAGGTGGAGGGTTATCATTTAGTGAGCTCAGTGTTCACAGTACCTCTAACTTTTTCTGTGTTAACTCGCGTTTTCTTTTTGAATCTATTAACATTCTTTCCTTTATTTCTACAATTTATTTCACATATCAATGCTAACTTCGCCTGATATAAAAATTATCCCACGTTTCAAACTATGGTTGATACCCTCACATACCCTACAAACTAGACAGTGATTCAATAAACAGTTAAGTCATTTAATTTAAAGTGCTTTAAGAATATTTAGAAGCACAATTTTCCTCTATTTTAGGTATGTTTTAATCATGGACCCCCGTACCAGTGCTCAGGATGTAATGCGATGTGCCCTGTGTGAGACCACTGTGGTACAGATGCACTGTGATACATGTCTTGTCAACCTGTGTAAAGCCTGTGTGGGAGAACATACGATTTCCGATGAATCCAAAAAACATGAAATTGTTACAAGCAGTCTTCGAAAATCTACTCCCCTCTACCCTGGATGTAATTTTCATGTCAAAGAACAATGTGAAATGTACTGTAATCAATGTGACATTCCTGTGTGTGTCACATGCATTGCTTCAGACAAACATTTAGACCATGATGTGTTAAAAATTCTACGAGTTCTTGATGAAAGAAAGGAAAAGATCACCAGGAAACAAATGGAGCTAAAGGAGACGATATGTCCAACATACATGGCTATTGCTTCTGATGTACAAAACAGAATTAGTCAGTTAGAAAAGAATTATGGATATCTTTCAACCGCCATGATAGAACATGGAGATACCTTGCACAGAGAAATTAGCAAACTTGAGACCAAACTTCATGCTGAAGTTCATGAAATGAAAAACAAACAGTTAAAAACTTTGCAGAAACATCTGGATGAAGTAACCAGTACAATATCTGATATTAAGAATGAAATCAGTTTCATTGAAACTTTCGTTGATTCTAATGACACAACAAAGCTCTTAGACATTAATTCTATACCCAATATAGGCAAATATAAAAATCTTCCGCCAAAAATTTTGCCGTCTTTACCAAAATTTACACCTGGAAAAATCCTAGGAGAAGAGACCAGCAAACTTTTCGGCGTCTTAGCCCCGAGTTCTTTAACATTAGATAAACATGGCTACAGCATGAAGACAACACAGAAATCACCAGAAGCTGGATCCTCTCCTCCAGTCAAACAGCTTCTTGATGAACCAGAGACTCTCAGCACCAGAGACACTGGATATGAAAATCTACTCAATGTGGCCTGTCGGAGTGATGAAGAAATCTGGACAAGTGGAACTGACAACACCATGAAACTCTACAGCATCAATCAGGGATCACTACTCAAGTCAATCACAACCAAGTCAGGAAACAAGCTATATGACTTAGCAGTAACGAACAATGAAGATCTAGTTTATACCGATCACATGAATAATTCAGTGAATATTGTGAAGAATGAAGGGATAGAAGAGATAATCAAAACACAAAAATGGGGTCCTTACAGTGTCTGCATAACGTGCTCTTTTGATTTGCTGGTCATCATGTATAATATTCGAGAAAAACAATCAACGGTTGTCCGTTACTCCGGCTCCACAAAGAAACAAACCATTCAGTTTGATGATCAAGGTAAACCTCTCTATTCTACGGGTTTTTATTACAGACATATAACTGAGAACAGGAACCTGGATATCTGTGTGTCTGACAATAAAGCTGGAGCAGTAGTGGTGGTCAATCAGGCCGGGAAACTGAGATTCAAGTACACTGGACGTACGCCTGGTCTAAAGATTGAGCCATTCAATCCACGAGGAATCACCACAGACAGTCAGAGTCACATCCTTACAGCTGATGATAATAACCAATGTGTCCACGTCATAGACCAGGATGGGCACTTCGTCCGTTATATAAACCTTGGTCTGAGAGAGCCAATGGGACTGTGTATAGATTCAAATGATTATCTGTTCGTTGCTCAGTATAGAAATGGAAAAGTGAAGAAAATCAAATATCTGCTGTGAAACCATCACAAAGAAATTACATTAAATCATGGCAATAATTTCAATGGATGCACTATTTGTATATGATGTCATTATTTTTTCATCTGAATGCCAATTATTATATGTAAGTTAAGATGAATTTAATGTTCTATTGTTCATATCTGAACATAATAGTTTTTGTTCTCGTAGCTCTATATAAAAAATAATAAATCAAGATGAAATAAATGTGTATTCCATTGATTATAAATGATCAACTGTTTATCTTTGTTAATCATTACTTATTATGTTTGATTTAATGTTTTATTGCTTGGTAATTTCAATCTTTTTGTTCGCTGCCTATGTCCCTTTAAAACTTTTTATCCCAAACAGGGCTCCTTTTTTCATTGAAGGAAAAGTGAACATGTCGATACTCAGTTATGGTAGCACTTAACATGCATTCTCTGTAAGCACCAAAAAATTTTGGAAACGACATATCTCCGATTTTGATGAAATTTGCACCACATGTGCACCTTGGTACAAAACCAGCAAATATGGTGTTAGAAGTTTTCCACATGCACCCGGTTGCCATGGAGACGGATCCATTGAATTTGGCCATTTTCGGCCATTTTTGACCAAACAAAAACATGAAAATTGAGGAAATATGAATGCATTTTTATCTTTATGTAGTGAACTCAAATATAAATCTATGTATCATAAGAAAACATCAACTGTTAAAGAATACAGGGCATATAACCAGTTATTCCAGAATTGACCCCACTCTTATAAAACGGTTCTGCAAAATAGCATAGTTTCTAAAAATGTGGAAAATGGCATTTGGCATTTGGCCAAAAAAAAAATTGGCATTTTTTGAGAAATTTAAGGTCAAATAAAAAAAAATTGTCTACGGAAAATTTTTCAAATCATATGCGTGTCGTCAAACGTCAGTATTAGTAGTGTCCCCTCATGAAAAAAATGGAGTGGGATCTCAATGCTATTTTTAGTAACATGTATCTAAAAATAGACATATTTCAGAAAAATCCAAAAAATGAAATTTGGGCAGAGTTTAAGATGCCATTGCTAGGTAATTATGAAATATACTGTAAAAGTCAATAATTATGCTAATGTCAGAGACTGGACACCAATAACTACCATGCATATTATTTTCAGGGATTTCCGTTTTCTATTTATAGCTTCAAATGCCTAAATATAGACATGACTCATAAAATGATGAAAAATGTCAATTTTCCATCATTTTGAAGCTCCACTGAATCATAAATGATAAAAATATGGATTTCTCCAATATTTCATCAATACGAACAAGGAATAGTATAATATCTCACAAATTATTGAGGACAGGCTCTCATCTCTATAAATAGTACAAATGTCTAAAAATAGACACATTTGAAATTAACTGTTTAATGTTGATTTTCCACTAATTCTCAAATTAGAGATTGGAAATTTACTGACTTACTGTCATTAACTGTAACTGATATTATGTGACTGACAAGAACAAAAGAACATTCAATGGAATGCAGCATGATAAGCAGAAGTTTCCATTTCTATTTATAGTAACACATGTTTAACAATAGACGTAATGCAAAATATCGGGAAAATGTCGTTTTTTGTACTTTTTTCTAAAATTTTGGATGAATAATTGCTGACTATCTGTTTTTAACTGCTATTGGCATATGGTGACCAACAAGTAAAAGAAAGCCTTATATCAAATACAAAATGAGAACCAGTGGTTTCCATTTCTATTTATAGTAACACATGTTTAAAAATAGACGTACCGCAAAATATCAGAAAAATATTTTTTTGGTACTTTTTTCTCACATTTTGGATGAACAATTGCAGACTACATGTATATGTTTTTAACTGCTTTTGGCATATGGTGACCAACAAGTAAAAGAAAGCATATACGAAATACAGAATGAGAAGCATAAGTTTCCATTTCTATATGTTTGAAAATAGACATACTGCAAATTCTCGAGAAAATATAGACTTTTGCATTTTTTTAACATCAGGAATGGACAATGTGCAAACAAACAGCTGATATTTTTTATTGACGGAAGGTGACTAACGACTGTGAAAAAGCTTTAGCAAAAATGTATAAGAATAATGTGTAAGGGTATTTTTCCATTTCTTCCTTTACTAATGTATAGTTTTAAATAGACATTCAGCAATTAATCAAGAAAATGAAGAATCATTCTATTTTCTCAAATTAGGGATAGGAAACTGCAGTCAAACTTTCATTAGCTGTAACTGACATAATGTAACCGACACGTACAAGAGAGCAGTAACCGAAATGCACAATAAGGTGGGTTTCCATTTCTATTTATAGTAACACATGTTTTAAAATAAAGGCTTAAGTGAGATTTTATGATCATTTGTGCCTTGTCAGTCGTTGTCGTTCTTATTGAAAACTTTTTATATTTTCATCTTCTTATCAAGAACCACTGGGTTAATTTCAATTTAACTTGCCGCAAAGTATCCTTGAATGAAGGAATAAAACCTTTTCTCTGTTCGATTTTTCACTAAGCTAATAATTTATATTTCTGACCAATATTAGTGTGTTTCAATGCCTATTAATAGCAAAGCCATTTCTGTAACTAAAGTTACTCCCCATCCTTCCATGAAGACAAGTTAATTTTTAGTAGTAGTAGTATTTTAAAACGTAACAAGGAATATTTTTCAAACACTGATGCCAATGTATGGCAGCTTATTGCCATGAAAATCAAGTCTTTAAAAAGGAGAAAAAACTCTAGGGTCATAACAAAATATTGGTGAATTTTTAATTTGTTACATTCGTGTCGGAAGCAAATTAAAAGTGAAAAGGGGGGTCCAAACATGAAATCCTATTTCATGGGAGGGGGATTGAACTTCTTTCAGTACCATTTTTTTTTCTTTCAAACACTACCACTTACCCTTATTTGACTACACTGCAACATGCCTGCTGAAAGGGGGAGGCTAAATCTACTCCCCAATGTTTATTACCTATATGATGTCTATCTTTGACCCCCTCCCCCCCCCCCCCCCGGTTCCAACACCTACATGTTTATACATAAAATAAATTTTAAAAACCAAAACAACAAATATTCATAAATGCTTTAGTTAAAGTCTAGAGAAATATATACATGCATGTATATAGAGAGAGAAATCGAAAGAAAGCCAACTCAAAAAATTTGGGCAAATTTTGGATAACTTTTGAACAAATTGTGGTAAGGCATGCATGGATAAAAGGGGATCTGGATCCCTGGAATATTCAACTTTATTAACCCTCTCCCCCCAAACGAAGTTTGGGGGTATATAGGAATCAGCTTGTCCGTCTGTCTAGCTGTCCATCTGTCCATCTGTCTGTGCAAAAGTGTCCGGTCCATATCTTTTAAGGATGACGTTTACTCAGGTTTCAGAAAACAGAAAGGAAATTTTATAAAGTATAATATGTTTAATCAAAAATTGTGATAAGGCATGCATGGATCAAAGGGGATCTGGATCCCTGGAATATTCAACTTTATTATACCCTCTCCCCCCCCAAACGAAGTTTGGGGGTATATAGGAATCAGCTTGTCCGTCTGTCTAGCTGTCCATCTGTCTGTGCAAAAGTGTCCGGTCCATATCTTCCTTAAGGATGACGTTTACTGAAGGTTTCAGAAAACAGAAAGGAAATTTTATAAAGTATAATATGTTTAATCAAAAATTGTTCTAAATGGATAAAATAAGCAAGTTTTAAATCAAAATCAATTAAAAAATTTAATATTTTATTATTTCAAGAAAATATGCAGGAACAAAAGTCAATGTGTGGTAATGCAGGGGAAATTCGGATAAAATTTTCAATTTTTTATTTTTGTCAAAAATTTTTATTTCTTGCCATATTTATCATAAAGTAAAGGTTACATGTAATTTCAAACATCATTTTACAAATATTATATGTGCTAAAGCTCATTAATTATTTCAAATAATTGAATACTGTGAAATAAAGAAATTCAAAAATATGTACAAAAACCATTCCAGACAACATATCTCAATAATTTGATCATTGACCCCATATAATAATATCATAAGAATTAGGGCAACAAAAGTGATATAAGGTTATAAATAATTTAGAGTTCTTATCAGTCAATTTTTTTTAAATATTGGATTAAAAATGGGGAAAA
>NW_026917890.1:0-14093 GCF_032062105.1 Saccostrea cuccullata | reverse complement strand
TCTGCAAGAAATCAACCTCTGGAAACCGTTTGTTCTGATTGGAATTTTTGCATTGCTGTGTCGGGGAAACCTCATTGGGGCATCAAGAATTCTCCAGGCACTGGCTAATGATCATTCTTCTGTGGTTTTAAATACTGTAAAATTATTACTGGGGGGTTTAATTTTTTTATTCTTAAGGAAACATTTGTTTGTTATATGCTATTATATGACGTTTTTCTGGATTTTGTTTTTTCTTTGGGGAAAAATAATTTGGAAGTAGGGAAACTTTACTCAGAGTCTTTTGAAAGGTGTTGGGTTAGGTTCATTAAGACTGAAAATGAAAAACACAGATGCCCTTTAAAAAATTAACAATGTTGAAAGTCATATCTGCTGTTTTGAAGCATCTCTACATAAAAAACATTTGTTTTTGGGGTGTTTTTTGAATCCTAAACCCATCACCACAAAGTCAGAGAATCCTTACGTTGCAGTCCTGATATCATGGTTTATAATACAAGTAAGTAAAACAATTACTATTGTATTAAAATTCATTTCAGAAAAAACAAGATGTTTTTGTAAAACACTGATCCCCCCGTATGGCAACATAGCAAAGATTAAGCATTTCTTAAATGAAATTTAATTAATTCTACCAAAAGAGGGTATTCTCACTGGATTGTGAAATTTGAAAGTAAGCTAATGTTAAAGTTTTTTAATGAGTACAAAAATCTCCAAGGTCAAGGTCAAAAGGTCAATGTAATTAGTATCAAATGAAAGGTCTTGCCACATAAAATACTTATATAGAGCTGTGAAAAGGATGTCGTTTTTAAGTTTTACTTTTGGTACAAAATATTAAGTTTATTCATACTCCTACATCTAAAGCTTAATGTAAAAAATCTTATACAGAAAAACTGTACACGTGTAGTGCAAACCGTATTGAGAATTCATGGCTACAGAGAAGTTATATTTGATCCCCAGCTATATAACTCTAAGGAAGAGCCACAAAACTGTTACGCTGGCGTTTGCTTTAATTGCAGACGTATTCACTCTCTAAAATTTATAATTCCGTGGGTAAAAGAACAAAAATATAAAAGTATGTCGGCGGAACATTACGGGGTTTTAAGTGAAAATAGCAGGAAAAAAGATGGATATAAAAGTTTTGATGGGATTTCATCTGGAGATGGCAATTCAGTGCGCGGCTTTTTGGTGGGAATTTTGAATTGTTTCCTTTGCCGCCGGGGTAGTGATTCCGATAATTCGTTGGGAGGGGAAACAGAAGAGGAGTCCCGAGTACGAACCTTGGGGACCCTGGAGGGGGTTGTGGCACCAGTGGCTCTGAACATGTTCAGTGTATTACTCTTTATCAGAATAGGTAGGATATTATTTTTTTTCAAAATACAGTAAGAACAAAATACCGTCGAGCCTAAGTAATGCAAGTAGAAATTATATCATTTTAAAGATAAAATTCAAAGGGAATAAAATTTGTGTTTATATGTACCTGTTATGACTAGGTGTTTTTAAGTACTCTTGGAACCTCATTACTTGAGAACGGTATTCCTTTCATTAGGACTTGACTGTAATGTGCACTTTGATCAAATAATAATGTTGAGAAAAGAAGAGTAAGATTTGAGTGAAGTGTTGAGGAAAAATTTTGGGCCATCCTTACAAATTTTCTTTGATTGTTTTAAGGTTTCGTCAAAGGTCAACATGTCCAAAAAATTATTTTTACAATAGCCCCAAAACTATGTGAGGTATCAAGTTAAAACTTTTTCAGTTTATAATTATGTATCACTTGATGAAAAAAACTTGGGATAATATTAATTGAGAAAAATTCTTATCAAAAATGCATATATCTTCCAAAAAATACACCTAATTAATTCTGTGCTTTTAGTGAAAGCCATCATTGCAGAAATAAAATATGTTTTTCAATGAAGAGCAAGTTGGACTTGGAATGCCTTTGGAAAGTTTTTTTCCCTGTTTATTTTGTTCAAATATTAAGACTTGAAAGTGAAAGTACATTGCAAATGGCAGATTCTATAGAGGTCTTGACTTTATACATGTAGGCTTTCAATAACAGCCTTTCAGAGACCATTCACGTCCAACTTGCCCTTCAATGATAAACATATATTATTTCTACAATGATGGTTTTCACAAAAATGACAGAATTAAACAGGTGCATTTATCAAAAAATATCTCTTTTAAAATATTTGTTATCAAGTGATACTTTCTATCCATTAATCAATGATATATTTATAAACTGTAAACCTTTCTGACTTTATACCACACATAGTTTTGGAGCTATTATAAAAATAATTTTTTTAACATGTTGGCCTTTGACGAAACCTTAAAGTATTGATAATAGAATATATTTAATTATTATAATACCTTCTGCGTTCGTTAACAAGGGAACAAATGGTTGCAAATATTGCAGTAAAATGCGCAACCTGAGAATTACATTTCTGCATTGGTTGTAGCGTTAATTGAATTATCTCATTTAAGATTAAAAAAAATATTATATTTACCACTTTCTTGAATATACCTAATTTGAAAAATTTGAATTTTTTGGCAATCTAAAAAGTTCTGTGTTATATAGTGTACCGGTATGTACTGTATACCAAAATATTTGTTATGAAAATTATAGTCAGAATAACTTAGTTTTATTTGATCGAACATGATATTGTTTCTAAAAATCGCCGCCGATAACTATAATGTAAACAGGCCCAGAATTAAATTGTTATTAAGTTAGAGATAAAGTTTTTAGATTAAAATAATCATATTCTTAAAAATGAACAAGCTTTGAAAGGTTGAAATATATTCAATGCGTAACAAATACAGAGACTTTTATTCTTTTATGTATATTTCGTGTCGCTTATTGGTTATTTTATGCAAATATTAAGAAAAAAAATTCAAGGAGATATGTTCCAGAAATCGGCAGCAAATCGATGTCGACCATCGTTTTAAAACTCTTGTCTAGTCATAAAAGTATCTCTCATGTACGAATTTTACGAACGTTGCGGAAAGTTTTCCCATACTTACACTTGGCGTGTTGTTACTACGTCACAGTTTGAAATTATGTCACTGCCTTCTGCTTGGGCGGTCAATCGATAAATATGAGAAGCTTTGACTTCTCTTTGTCTTACACCTGATCCTCTTGAATTGCCGTTGCCCTTGCTTTACATTTCTTTTCATATATTTGTATTGCTTGTTTTGTTTTTTTAATTAAATTGTGTACCTTTTCATCGTTTATTGTTAGTAATATTTCAACTTTTATTACTAGTAATATTTCAACTTTTATTATTAGTCATCTTTCACCTTCTTTGCATGTATTAGTAATATGATTATTCTGTTTCAGGTTTTGTGGTTGGTCAGGCAGGCATCCTAGAATCGGTGTTACAGCTTGTTTTAGCTTATTTTATTTTGGTGATGACGGTGCTGTCAATCAGTGCTATATCAACCAATGGAGCAGTTGAAGGGGGAGGAGCCTACTGTATCCTTAAAATTTATTCAATTTCACTTGTCTGAACATTCATTAAAAAATGCACATGAGCATATTAAGTTGAGAAAAAAAACAAGATTTCATTCCATGTGGAAAGGACACACTATTTTGAACTCGAATAAAAAAAAACGTTACAGTGTTTGTCATATCTGTTTTATATTTTTACGATAACATTCAACTAGTTACTAAATTATATGATAAACTAGATGGCTACAGCTTTAATGATAACAACTTATTTCTGTAGTTATATTTTGCTATCACCTGCAGCCAGTGTTTACCTCTCCCAAGTTCAACTTAAGAACAAGCTCTGAGTATGATCTAATTTAAAATTTTATTCCCTTTTTTTAGATGTGTCTTGTCCATAGATTTGTTGATGAGCAATCATTGTTTGTAATCTTCACCTTTAAACAAGAACAATAAGATTACATCTCAGCTCTGGAGACGTAACAAACTATCCAGTTTGAGTGGGGTTGTCACCGAGAGTGATTACATGTACATGTGATGAGACCTTCAAAATAGTCCATAATTGCAATTCCTTACCTAAATAAAGATATGATAAGCCGTGCTTTGGGACCTGAGTTTGGGGGAAGCCTTGGTTTTATATTCTTTGTGGCCAATCTTTTATCTGTGAGTCTGTCTGTGTTTGGTCTAGTGGAAGCCATGATCGAGAATTTTGGACCAGGCGGTAAGTATTGATCGATCAGATGACAATCACTGATCAATAACATATTAATAGACTTCCTTAAAGTAGATGCATGAATGAAAATTTTCACGAATGTATGTTGAAAAATTTAATCTAAAAGGAAATTTCCAATTTTAAATCTAGTTCAGATGTGAAAGGTTGAAGAACAGTAGTGACGTATTTTTTAAAAGTTTGAATTAGCAATTAATATTAAAGAAAAAAGATACCAAAAAGAAACATTAAGGTCTTCTGTTGGAATAGGCTATATATGTACCTTTTAAAAAATGTATTTTGTTTATATAAGAGACAAAGAAAAAATATTTTCATTATAATTAACAGGAACATCGATAGACCATCCATTTTTACAAGGTGACCATGACTTCTGGTACAAGTATCTGTACTGTTCAGTAGTTCTCCTGGTGTGTCTGGGTATCTGTATAGTCGGAGCTGACATGTTCGCCAAAACATCGCTGTTTATATTTTTGGTAAGTAATGTGACCATTCAAGACCAGAGTACCAGGTATATATTTGAATTTTATATAAACAAAAATTCCAATTTGACAAACACCTGGATTTTGTTGATTTACGATAAAAAGATATCGCATTGCACAGTTAAGTAAAGTACTTAAAAATGGTAAATTCAAAATTAAAGAAAATACATGGAGGGTGTCAGATAGCTCAATGTAAAGCACAATTATAAACTGGGAATGATAATAAATAAAGGTCGCCATTATTAGTGAATCAGGTCGCCATTTATGTTATATTCTGTTACATAGTTCAATTTATCTTTATAGGTTGTTGTAATTTGCCTCCTTTCTGTATTTGTGAGTGTGTTTGCCAAAAGCTCAACAAAACCGATAGAATATGCACAGCAGGCAGAGCACAATCATGGGAAAATAAATAGTTCTCAGCACTGTCACGTAGTTAATGCCAGCGGCTTTGTACAAGACTCAGCAAACTACACTGGGCTAAGAGCCACCACTTTTCGTCAGAACCTATTTTGTAAGTATATCATTTTTTTCCACACATACCTGTTTTAATATTTTATCTGAAATGCACTCACTTATACTGAAATTTAAATGACAAGATATGGAGATAAGAAACTGCATTCAATATTTAAGTCCATTTAACAATAATAGGAGCAGTGCAAACACTTATGAAACATCAGAGGTGGGATCAGGTGTCATGGAGAGTGAGAATACCTTGGATCACATAGTGTGCTATTTTTCATGATCGCTAAATAACGGAAAAAATCCGTCGTCATTTCAATGTATAAATAAAAACAATTCGTATGAAAACAGACAGTCAGCATTTGACAATTGATTGTATCGACATAATACTAAATTCTTTTAAATAAGTTGAATTTGATTTATCAAAAACATTTTTTAAAAAAATTACCCGCTGAAATTGTTCATACGTAGAGCATGCTCCTGTGTAGCAATCAACTTAGATATATACACTATATATGCAGGTGATGAAGGTATATTGCTGCATAAGTAAGGGAAGTGGACGATACAAATGTTAAAGTCGTCAGGTTTATCATAAAACTTGGCTATTAGATTATTATTAACGTATTTTTCAAGTAAAATATAAGTTGGAAATAGGTGTGTCAAACTCAGTGGCATCTTTTATCTCAAGCTCTCCTGAGATATCGTTCGACGTAGGAATGGAAATTACCATTGTTGACAATACGTCGTAAATATATCTGAAAGTCAAGCTGAAGGCCACAACAAATGTTTTTCTTCATATGAATACAAAAATAGGTCTGCTAATATCAGAGGGCAATATGGGAATTCCGAAAGATTGTTGGGAGACATTGTCTCCAAAAACCACATAGATATTGTCAATCAGAAACTCAAGCATCTTCTTGATGTCAACTTTAGAATTTGCGTGTTTTAACCAGAATTTGTTTTAACAACATTTGTTAGAACATATGAAGACAGGATCGAAATCGTTCAAAAACGGACGTTTCCTGAATATGAAGAGCAGGGAGCAGTGATAAAATTCAGCGTAGACCCCAGAATAACACCTGCAGAGACCCAATCTGTTAAAAAAAAATTCGGGAAAACACAGTAAAAGAAGTTCTCATTTGTATTTAAGCGGCATGTAATATTTTCGGAAGGACCAGTTTACAGGATGACATGCATAAAGAAAAATAATGTTTCCGATATTGCAGTGCGGGTAAAAATTTAACGCGATTTTTGCCATATTTCTGTAATTAAATTGTTTAACGTGCACAGAGGTTGGATGATATGCAGGATATGAGACAGGCATTGTTAAAAATTATTTGTACACTATTAGCTCCGTAAAAAATTTTGTTTTGCATTTTTTTTATTCTGCAGCACATTATGAGCGGGATTACAGTTCTATGAACATGATGACCTTCACCTCTGTATTCTCTATTCTGTTTTGCTGCGTGACTGGAATTCTCACCGGAGCAAATATGTCAGGTCTGTTATCACTACAAAAAAGAGCTCAAATGCCAACGAGTATTTGACCTTGTTATAAATTGTCATCACTTTGTTTTATGGAGAACATAATATTTTTTTTATTTGATAATTTGATATATTATTTAATTTATGAGTATAATCGAAGCATTATAATTTTTTTTCAAGGGATACAAGTTATTTTAACATGCTACAATTATCAATATGAGTTGAAAAAAATCTGTTTTCTTCAAAGGAGAATTAAAAAACCCTAGTAAGGCAATACCTCAGGGTACACTTGGTGCTCTGATGTTGACATTTACAACATTCGTCATCGAAATAATTCTGGTTGGAGGGTCGTGTGATAGGTAAGCATTACAATTATTATTCTTGTATACAACACCGCATCAAATTTCAGAGTCATTTTACAATTTAAATAAAACATGATTCGCAACTAGAAATACAAATCTCATTTTGAATTTCATTTCTGGGGTTTTTGTGCTATATTGTAAATTTTTTTCATTTGTCAAAAAAAAAAAAAAAAACAATAGAAAGTTACTGCCCAAATCGACAATTTTGAAATAAGTCAGTATCTTCTTCCTGTTTATTTCAATTTATTTATTTCAACATAATATGTTGCCATGGGTTACCAAAAATGTGCGAAATTAAAAAAAGTCTACATGTTTTTTTTCTGATTCATCAAATTTAATGCTATACATTTACTCTTTTTTGTAATTTGACGATGATTTATATGTTGTATATTCATGTACATGTATTCTAAAAATATGGGGAAAAAAATTAAATTCTTTAATAACGAGGATTAAAAAAATGACATAACTTCAATAATGGTTCATAAACATGCTAATACAACATTTTATTAACAGTTATTAAAGTATATGTATTACTTTTCTCATTCGTTTTGTTTAATACCAAAATCCATTTTTCTCTAAAAGTGACACAAAAGTGGTCAATAATTCCCTTGTTTTATTACAGATGTCTTTTGCTGAACAACTATGTTTTTCTGCAAGAAATCAACCTCTGGAAACCGTTTGTTCTGATTGGAATATTTACCGTCACCTTATCTGCTGCTCTGGGAAACCTCATTGGAGCATCAAGAATTCTCCAGGCCCTGGCTAATGACCATCTCTTCTGTACGTTTTAGATACTGTAAAATCATTACTGTGGGGTTAATTTCTTTATTCTTAAGCAAATATTTGTTTGTTAAATGCTAATATACGATTATTATTATTATTATATTATTATATTATTATATTATTATTATTATATTCGTATTATTTATTCCCGTCGATTTAGTTTTTACGTAGAATGAAATAATTTGGAAGACGGGAAGATTTTTTTCAGAATCTTTTGAAAATTGTTGGGTTGGGTTAAGATTTCGACATATTTTAGTGGACAAGACGAAGTTTGTATGTTTAAACCGTGGAATGTATCAAAATAAAAACACGGATGCTCTGCTCTTGAAAAAAAAACAATTTTATTTAAAATCGTATCTACTGTTCCGATGCTTCTCTACATGAAATATCATGTTTTAAGGGTGTGTTTTGAATCCTGCAACCATCACCACAAAGTCAGGGAATCCTTACGTTGCAGTTCTAATATCATGGTTTATAATACAAGTAAGTAAAACAATTAATATTGTATTAAAATTCATTTTTAGAAAAAAATAAGTATCAATAATATATTATTATTATTATTATTATTATTATTATTATTATTATTATTATTATTATTATTATTATTATTATTTTTAAATATTTATAAAGCGCCCCATTATTAAACTCTTAGGCGCTGTACAATCAATATATGTAAAACAAATAAAACTTAAAAATTTACATCAATCACATTCATATTATCAATGAAACATATGGAGATAAGGAACAGTATTAAATGATAAAAATCCATAAAACAATACAAAATAAGAGTAGAGTCGACATGGACCTCCGAAAAATCAGAAGTGGGATCAGGTGCCATGGAGAAGTAAGCATCCTCTGTTGACCAATCACACCCGTCACAAAAACAATGCTAAGAAATTACATGCAATAAAACTTCTAATCTCTTTCTTTCCTAGTTGATCCTGCTTGTCGGATCACTGAATGCGATCGCTCCCATTACTTCAGTGTTCTTTTTGTTGTCCTATGCTTCAGTGAATTTGGCATGTCTGTCCTTGGAACTAGCTGCAACACCCAACTTTAGGTAAGAAGGATATGGAAATAACGAACAGTATTCAATCTCAACGTCCATTTAACAAATATACAAAATAAGAGCAGAGCAAACACGGACCTCCGAAACATCAGAGGTGGGATCAGGTGCCATGGAAGAGTGAGCATCCCCTGCCGACCGGTCACACCCGCCGTGTGCTCGTTGTCATAATCAGGAAATAATGGAAAAAATCCGTGGTCAATTCAGTGTATAAATAATGGACTAACAATTGGTATGAAAAACGTCAGTCAGCATTTCATTCAATGATAAATTGTATTTGCTGACAAGGTCATTGTATCGACCATAGAATTTACGAAATGATGACTTTAAACGAGACTGTTGATATTCTTGTTTCATCAACTTGCTTGTCAATAATTTACCTCGTTTAAGAAATTGTTCATACGTAGAGCATGCTCTTGTGTATCGAATCAACTGAGATATAAATACTCCGTATGCAGGTGATGAAGGTATATTGCTGCATAAGTAAGGGAAGTTGACGATAGAAAAGTTAAAGTCATCACGTTTATCATATAGCTTGGTTGTTAGATTACCATTAGTGTCTTTTTCAAGTAAAATATCCAAGTATGAAGCAGAAGTGTCGGACTCTGTGGTATCTTTTATCTCAAGCTCACCAGGATATATCGTGTCGACGTAGGAATGGAAATTATCATTATTAATTGACAATACGTCGTCGATATATCTAAATGTCGAGTTGAAGGCCACAGCAAGTGTTTTTTTTTTCTTTTTACGTAAAAGATTTTGCATAAATTCTGCTTCATATAAATACAATAATATGTCTGCTAATAACGGAGCGCAATTGGTTCTCATGGGAATTCCACTAGATTGTTAGAAGACCTGGTCTCTAAAAACAACATAGATGTTGTCAATCAGAACTCAAGCACCTTCTTGATGTCAACTTCAGATTACCTGTGTGTGCAACCAGAATGTGTTTTAACAAAATAATTTTGCAAATTGCCAATGACAAGGTAAGTAAATTTACGAGTTCCATTTTTATTGAAGAAGCAGCTGTCAATGATATCAAAAAGCCTGGATTTTAATTTGTCGTGGGGAATTGTTGTGTATAAAGTTGAAAAGTCGTAAGTTTTTATGCTGTTGATTTTTGTAAAGTCTTGTGATTTCAAATTGTCCAAAAGTTCTTTAGAATTTTTAAGTATCCACATCTGATTTACACCACTTCTTGAATATATAGTTGTACAGTACTCTTGGTTTTTCCTTCATCACTGTCAGTATTTTAGTGAGAAGTAACGAAAGAGGCTTGGTTGAACATTTACTGGAACCTGCAATGTATCTTTGTTTGTAAGGATTCTTATGAAGTTTCGGAATCCAATATATATAAGGTAGTTCAAATTCATTTTGGCTCTGTGGAATATTAAAAGTATTCAAAACTGACAGGTGATTTTTTTCTTCCTTAGTATATGTATAAGTAGGATTACCACTTGTAGAATTAAATCCAAGTTCTTCTAGAATGCAATTTATATAATGAGCCTTACAAACGAAGACAATGTTGTTACCTGCTTTGTCGGCAGGAACCAGTACGTACTGATCGTGTAATATATCTAATTCTTTTTTCACTTCTGGTTTATTGAACACAGAAGGATAGATGGTTTTCATTTTGCCCCTCAATCTTTTAATACGTGACTTTAACATGGATCTGAATTTTAATCCATTCTGACAAGGTGTCAATGTCTTCTTAAGAGAAAGTTTATTGTTTTTATTAAGAACATCACCTGTAAGAAGAATTTTAAAATGTGTTTTATACCTAGAATTTTATATTTTCAGACCCAGCTTTAAATTCTTTTCGTGGCACACTTGTACATTTGGTCTGATTGGCTCTATAGTAATGTGATTTCTGGTAAGTTTCGTGTACACCCCAGCCGCCATTGTTGTGATGCTTCTACTGATTATCATCCTTTACTTCCGGTCACTTCCTGCACAGTGGGGCTCCATCAGTCAGGCTCTTATCTTCCATCAGGTAAGGTTTTAAGAATCATTATTTCTTATGTAGCTTTTTACACCATCTTTCATTGGTTACAGTGTCGGGTGTAAATTTTCATGCACCCGACTTGGGTTAAATAAGACGTGACATCGCTATGCATACTTTCTTTATAATAACAAGAGACCCATGGGCCACATCGCTCACCTGAGTAACTTGAGTGATGCAGTTCTTTACCAGATTTCCCCTCTTGCTATACCTGTTGTGCCCCCTATCCCCTTCCTTTTTATGATTTTTACATTTAAGAATCTACACTACCACATGCAGGATGCTTCCACATAAGTTTCAGTTTTCCTGGCCCAGTGGTTTTTGAGAAGAAGAATCTTAAATGATTTTTCCTAAATATATCTACGTAAAACTCGGATTCCCTATTGTGGCTCGCCCTACCCCCGGGGTCAAGATTTTAACAATTAAATTTACACTACCCAAGGATGCTTTCACATAAGTTTCAGCTTTTATGAACCAGTGGTTCTTGAGAAGAAGATTTTTAATGACCCCACTCTATTTTTGTCGTTTCTTGATTATCTCCCTTTGTAAAGAGACTTTGATCTTTATTTTAATAATTTAAACTTTTCTTCACCAAAGGATGCTTTGTACCAAGTTTCGTTAAAATTGGTCCATTGGTTCTTGAGGAGAAGTCGATAATGTGAAAAGGTTACGGACGGACAGACATTATATTAAGGGATGAATCTTTTATATCAATGTTCTGTATACGAAAAAAACAAAACTTTTTTTTAAATACAATAAATCCTTTAGAATTTGCGAAATGAAAAATTACTGCAACCATTTAATATTTGTAGGTGAGAAAGTATTTACTGATGCTGGATTCACGGAAGGACCATGTAAAGTATTGGCGTCTGCAGATCTTACTCATGGTGTCTAATCCAAGACAGTGTTCAGAACTCATCCACTTTATCAATGACATCAAGAAAGGTGGACTGTTTGTAATTGGTCATGTCAAACTAGGATCTTTAGATTCGTATGCTGAGGATCCGATTCTGGAAGAAAACCCAAAATGGATGGGTCTGATTGACCACCTTAAAGTGAAAGCATTTGTGGAGGTGACCTTAGCTAATACTGTGTCAGAGGGCTTACAACACTTATTAAGGTTGTCTGGAATGGGAGGAATGAAACCTAATACTGTCTGCTTGGGGTTTTTTGATGATGCTAAACCAAAGGACATGCTAAGCATGAACAGTACAGGAAGGAAGCAAAGCTTTTTCAAACGCTTGGAAGATAAAAAAGATAACATTGAAAAATTGTTCGTGAATATCAGGAATGAGGTTGATTCAAAACATATTACTACTTCAGAATATGTCAAACTTATTTCTGATTCACTGAAAATGCAGAAGAATGTATGCTTATGTAGGCATTTTGATCAATTTAGTAAGCAATCTATTGTACAATCAAAAAAGCAACTTTTCATTGATGTCTGGCCATTGAATATTTTAAGACCTGACACTGTTCACTTTTTTGACAACGCCAGCCTTTTCATGCTACAACTGGCCTGTATTTTAACCATGGTACCCGACTGGAAATCCAAAACAAGTCTCCGAGTCTTCTTGTGTATAAATTCACAGAAAGACAACGCCTTCCAAATGCAGCAAAAACTAAACAGTTTTCTCCACCAGCTCAGAATCAAAGCCTCAGTACAGATTGTCACCCTGGATCATCTGGTACATTACATGCCCCAAATGTCTGGGAATAGCAATGGAACAGTAAAATTGACAGAGGAATTTAACCCAGTCCCCGAGGAATTCATTCATGCAATAAACCAAATTATTCTTTCATACTCCAGTACAACAGCAGTGAGTTTCCTGTACCTCCCTATTCCTCCAGTGGATACCAGGAATTATGAGACCTATCTAACCAGCCTGAAAATAATGTCAGAAAATCTCCCTCCCACTGTCTTTGTTCATGGATTACATCCCGTTACCTCAACAACTTTATGATATTAAAGATTTACTTTGTAAAATATTTCCACATCTTTATAAAGTCAATTTTATCAAGCATAACGCTTAATATTCGGATTAAAGTATAAAGTATAGTATAAAGGATAAAGAATAATACATTTGCTAATTGATAGAATGTTTGAACGTCAATTATCTTATCAATCGTTTGATCGGTGAAAGATTCGGTTTATTGGTTTTCCTATTTACAAGACTTTACTATATTTTAATGGTGATTGCCATATGTATTCGTAAGCTTTGCAACTTTCACCTCAAATATTTCAATATTGAAACCTTCAAAAAAATTAAAAATCTAACGTATTTGAAATTACATTCTGTATATAATATTTTATAAATGTATAAATAATAAAATATAAATAATTTTTCGGTAGAAATTTGTTGCAACGGCTGTATGAATACAGTTGACATTTCTAAAACTAGTACATGACTATCTTCTGTACAATTGTTAATTTTGTTATCTTTTTTCACTAAGGAAATTTAGTATATTGACGATTGCGAGCATATACATTGGAAATGTAATCAATAAAGGTCTTGATATAGCATTGACTTTTCAGATAACTGTGGAATCTAAAAGAAATGCCTTATTTTTAAGGCAAATCAATGATAGCGTACAGTACCGACCAGACCCAACCTGACACCAAAGCAGTCCCAGAAAGCAGTCCCTGGGACTGCTTTGGGACTGCTCTGGGACCGCTGTGGGACTGCTCTGGGACTGCTCTGGGACCGCTATAGGACTGCTCTGGGACTGCTATGAAAAGCAGTCCCAGCTGCCCCTGGGACTGTTTTCTGGGACTGCTTTGTTCACTCATGTGTGACAAAGGTTCTGAGTGACATGATAGCTCCGCCCCCTTGTGTATTCTGAATTTGCAGGCTCCCTATTGTTTTGTTTACTTGCAGCAGAGAGGACTTTTAACTGTTTAATACGCAAGGATTTCTTATAATCTTTTAATAACTGGAGATTGCATGTATCATAGTTGATTTAAAGTTTAAGAAACTGTATATTTACACAAATTCAATATAGAATATTTTTAAAAATAAAGTAATTATATACGGAAGTCAGGAGAAGATTTTTATTTATAAAGTATATAAAACTACTCATGAGAAAAAATATCTACATGTAGTTTTCTTTTCTTATTAAATCTGAAATTAAATACTCAAAATTTTCATATGGCACTATTTAAAAATTATTACATTTAGATATAAGATATTTTAATTGAAAAGGCTAGACGTTTTACAAGCACCACGCTAAAAGGGTATTACATACAACCCTCAAATAAAAATCTAACAATTTATTTTATGACATGAAATAAAT
>NW_026917889.1:0-13784 GCF_032062105.1 Saccostrea cuccullata | reverse complement strand
ATAAAATGTCAGTAGTCTTGTTTTGAGTAAATATTATCAAATGATTACCTTTCCTTTCTGATTAACAATCCAGTGAGCATTATATGACAGAGAGATTTAAAACTGTGTATCATAAATTATTGGAAATAAATGTATATTATTATAGAGGAAGAGGTGGCTTAGATGGTGCTAATTTGAGATATTTTTCTCTCATTGATAGGGAGCCACTTAAGGAATTTTTTTATTTTAATTTGTGTGAGTTATTGGTAATTAAATGACAAAGACTTACGAAAAATACGCCTTATACGTGACTAAATCTGTGTGGTTAAACTATCAATTATTCATACTAATCTTAAAACATTTCTTATATTTAAAATTTTTCATGTTTTAAAGCACCGAAAATGTTTTCTGTGTTTGTATTTCTCCCTCCGCTATTTCGTCATATTTCTACACCGTCTCTTTAGCCTCTTTGTGACGTCACATTAGTGCGAGCTCATCCATAATAATACATTACCTTTTATACTGTAATTATACGTTACCTTAATCAACTGTAATTATATGATGTAATTATACGTTACCTTTATATACTGTAATTATACGTTACCCTTTATATACTGTTATTATACCTTACCTTTATATACTGTAATTATACGTTACCTTTATATACAGTACTGTAATTATACGTTACCATTATGTTACACTTTATATACTGTATTTATACGTTACCTTTATATACTGTAATAATACTTTACCTTAATATACTGTTATTATACGTTAATTTTATATGATGTAATTAAATGTTACATTTATATACTTTAATTATAAGTTACCTTTATATTCTGTAATTATACGTTACCTTTATATTCTGTAATTATACGTTACCTTTATGTACGTAACCTTTATATATATGTACTGTTATATTATACGTTGTACCTTTATATGATATAATTATATGTTACCTTTTTGTGATGTAATTTGTAACATTTATGTGATGTAATTATACGTGACCTTTATATACCGTGATTATACGTTACCTTTATATGATGTAATTATACGTGACCTTTATATAACGTGATTATACGTTACCTTTATATAATGTATTTATATGTAACCTTTATATACCGTGATTATACGTTACTTTATATGTAATAATTATACGTCACCTTTATAGACTGTGTCAAAACAATCACATCGACATCCTGTTCTGTTTACCGGAGTCTTGTTTGGGACCCAGATCATTTTATGGATGACACCTTTATAAACGATAATGTAAAAAAAATCATTAGAAAATCTTCGTATTTATTCAGATTCTTTCCATTATGTACATGTTTAAGAGATGAGATGCTATAGGCAGTAGCTATATTTAGTTAAAAAGAAACACTCATTAGGCCTTTAAGGACATACGCAACGTACCTTACCTACTGATAACTTTTCAAGATATTCTTAATTTAAGATTATAGTGCCAGCAGATGTTCATAGACAAAAATTCAGCATGCATTACCAGGATTTTTCGAAAGATATCAAATTATGAAATTTTTTGCATTATTCAAAGAAAAATATACAAAAATTACAAAACATAAGTTCCAGATTTTTTTTCCATCAAATTTGTTTTAGAAGAGGTGTATAAATCCATATATAGACATTTAAAGTATTGCACACAGGTCCTTCTTTTAGTGGAACTCTTCAACTCCAGGGAAGAACCCAATAATGTTCAAACTACGTTGCGTATGACCTTATGATATCTCGAGAACCCTTTGAGCTTTCGCAATGAAATCTTGAATAGCAACTCCCTTTAGACTACAGAAGAAGCCTATTTATTTTGAATTCAAAAGGTCAAAGGTCAAGGTCATTATTTGCAAATTCTGTCTGTTATAACACTTTCGTTTCCGTACGATATCTTGAGAACCCTTTGAGCTTTTGCAATGAAATTTTACACAACTCCCTGTGGCCTAAGGAAGATCCCTATTGATTTTGAGGTCAAAAGGTCAAAGTTCAAGGTCGTAAATTTATTGCTAGCGCTCTCGAGCGCTATCAACTACGAAAGTCCGAATTCCTTGAATACGCATGCTCGGCTTCACGATGGTACATTCTGGGAAAACGATGAAAACTACTATAATAGATAATCCATACGATAACAATTTCGTTGTATCATGTTGTAACATTAAATAACTATGTTTATTTATTGTGTAGCTTATACTTTAAAGATAACTTCAAATTTTCTGGGTTTCTTCTGACGGAAAAGCCCGAGTCATTATCTGATTATTCTAAACAAAGACAATTTTTTTTAACTTCTAAGCAAACCAAAGGTAGACTCTAATTTCTGATTGGTCAATATTCAGCCAATCTTACAAATTCCAGAAACAAGGATTTACAGTAAAAATAACTAATCAATCCATTATTTATATAAAATAAAATTCTGATGTGTATGGCTTTATACCTAACAGTTTTTGACAAAGATGACCGAAAGGACCAATTAAGCTTCTTCACATCTTCTTATTCGGAACTCTCTGGATTTCTTTATACAACATACACTTTGAGATATTTTCAATATTCCTTATAATTCCCCTGTATTAATTTTTCTTTGCTACATTGCCAAGAAATTCTATTCTTAAACCAGCTCATACAATGCCTCAATCGGCATCTTCACCATATCATATGAGAGTCTCCCGCCTCTCTAGTAAAGGTCACAAAATGTTCCGTTGCACCAAAACTCCAATAGGTCCAACACCCCCCCCCCCCCCCCTTTCGATCGTTTCTTTACTTACGTGTCTATAAAATACACTTCACAAAACAACAATAACTTTATCATTCTCTAGCCTCGATGAAAATTAAAGAATTCAGCAAAATAAATCACTTGATCACGGATCTTCCTTTCTGTGTTTAAAAATTGCTACGGCGCTAGCTCACCTATCTTTTTTTAAAGATAAACTTGTACATTCTGTCTGTATGAACACTATCCTTTCCGGGCCATATTTTAAGAAGATTTTGAGCTTTTGCAATGTAATTTTTATACTAAAACTCCCTGGGACCTCTCTCACCCCTCTCAAAGTGTCCTGTCCCGTTTTTTTTTTTTAGTATTTCTTGTACATGTATTACATGTCGCTATTTTTAGCACAGGAGCATGAGGTGAGTTATTACGTATAAAACAGGTTCTCGGTGGACATTATATTCTTATTACATTTGAACTGTTTAATAAAGGTTAAATTAGACACCATGCATTGTGTAAAATTTTGATAATATCAAACGTGAATACATACATGTATATACATGTATGTGCCTTCATTTTTGCTTATAATAATGGCCAGTCTAAAGCGGTTCCGTGGTGTAATGGTATGTCTCTCATTTCATATGTGAGAGGTTCTGGGTTCGAATCCCGGACGATTTATTTTCTTTTTTTCCGAAATACTTTCTTTTTATACTAAATGATAGTATTCAGCATATGAAATGAAAAATTTATGAGGCCTGGCTTGTACAAACTCATAAATTCATCATTACAGTGTGATAAATATTCCATATAAAAAGAATCTTCTATACACTTAATAAAGAATAAGCAATCAAATCTTTATATCCATTTGGCATATTTTATTTGCTTCAGTATACATGTATAAATTTAATCATTCTACAAATTCAGTCAGGGGACTCCCCCCGAACTGCGCATGGTTTACTTTTTCCCTAAGCGGGGGACACAAATTCTCTGAATTAGCTTGTTTTTATGAATTTGTATTCTTATTTTCATTTTTAAATTAATTCTACTATAAAGTTACAGTCTCCCATTTTTTTTAAACATAAAAGCATAATATGATCGTTTATGATTGTTGTAATAAATTATCAACGACTGAGTACAGAACGTACCCCTAGGATCTGAGCTATCTTGATAAAAGAGAAAAAGAAGAAAACACACTTTTCATTATGGAAAAAATCCTATTGTTTCCATTCCAAAAAAAGTACAATTCATAGAAACATGAAATGTGTGATGCGTCTTTTTATAAAAGCTTTTATTCATTATATTAGTTTACTTGATAAAGCTTTGCCTCAATTTTTGGGAGAATTTACTCAAAAGAAAATCAAACTCGAGAGATTTTGTAGTCGGTAATAACCTTCAACTCCTTTAATAAGCAATGAACCCGTCCAGCAGGCGTCCAGTGCCCAGTAGCATATTAATTAGGTCAATATTTATTGTTCATGAGGGGTGCTGTATAATTCATGCAAATCGTTCAACTTTATAAATCACGATCGTGGGATTTACCAACGAGTTTATGATATGGACCAAATTCCTGGTTCTTTGAATTAAGTATACGCGTGTTTTAAGTATTTTCAATGTTTTGGTAAACAATGTTACATGTACTATAATTAGCCACACTCCATTCATATGCCCTAGCTGTTCACACGGAGAGTTTAATTCGCAGTAAATTAATGCAAAGTATACTAATGCGAATCAAACTAATGGGTCAATATAAAACCAGAAGTCTCTGTCGAGACTGTAGCTCTACTGGTTTGTACTTATAATAAAGAAAGAGAAAAGTAGCAGGTGGGACTTAAAACTTTACAAGCTACAGCAACAAATAGATTAATGATCCTTGATTAAGTCTCTTTTTGAGGCAAGATTGCAATAAGACTACAACTGTAGGAGAAGCTTTTCATAAAATTTTACAGATTTTTCAATTTAAATTACCAGAAAATTTTACAGATTTTTCAATTTAAATTACTATGGCAACATAAATCATCAAAATCCAAAACACAAAACTAATAATTATGTATCTCAGTGTAGTTTGCTTGTGTGTCAAGTTATATTAAAATCAGACCAAAACTGTAGTAGGAGTAGCATTTTGAATGTATTTCAAAAAATTTCTATTTTTAGTAACCATGACAACACCGTTCATTGAAATCAAAAACTGATAAATAGAATTATGTATCTTCGTGTAGTCTACTTGTGTGCCAAGTTATATTAAAATCAGATTAAAACTATAGGAGGAGTAGCATTTTGAATGACTTTCACAAATTTTTAGTAACAACGGCAACACCATTCATCAAAATCAAAAACCGATATACAGAATTATGTATCTCAGTATAGTCTATTTGTGTACCAAGTTATATTGAAATCAGACCAAAACTGTAGGAGGAGTAGCATTTTGAATGATTTTCCCAAAAATTTCTATTTTTAGTAACCACGGCAACACCGTTCACATCGAAATCAAAAACCGATAAACATAATTATGTATCTTAGTTAAGTCTACTTGTGTGCCAAGTTATATTGAAATCAGACTTTAAACTGTAGGAGAATTAACATTTTAAATGATTTTCACAAAAATTTCTATTTTTAGTAACCACGGCAACACCGTTCATTGGAATCAAAAACTGATAAACAGAATTATGTGTCTTAGTGTAGTCTACTTGTGTGCCAAGTTATATTGAAATCAGACTTAAACTGTAGGAGAAGTAGCATTTTAAATGATTTTCACAAAAATTTCTAATTTTAGTAACAACAGCAACACCGCTCATCGAAATCAAAATCCGATAAACAGAATTATGTATCTTAGTGTAGTCTACTTGTGTGCCAAGTTATATTGAAATCAGACCAAAACTGTAGGAGGAGTAGCATTTTGAAAAATTGTTTACAGACGGACAGACAGACACACAGACAGACGGACGGACGACGGACACATTACTATCGCATAAGCTCTTCTGGTCTCTGACCAGTAGAGCTAAAAAGCAGCTAAATGGTTCATATGAAAATTGGAGATACAATTAAATATTTCCGTTTCTTTTTTGTATCTAAATTGATAAATCTGTACAATATTTTGGGAAAACAACATTTAGCAAACAGTAGGGAAGCTATTTTTTTTTCAGAATGTTCTCCTAAAAATTATCAACTGTCATTTCTGTCATTGGTGTTACCTTATAAAATTTTGTTGTATAGAACAAAGTGAAAAACTTATGAATGCAAGCTATGATAAACATTTACTAGGATTATTCAAGTTTACTGATAAGTCCAAAAGTATCGTTGTCCAGTCATGAAAATTCAGTTTTAATCACATTTGAATATTGACATGAGACAAAAATTGATAAACACACGCTAAACTATGCTGTAAATGTGGTGCTGTGTGTGTATAAATCAAAATAACATAATTTATGATTTTTTTCAAGGAGTGAAATTAGGTAATATAAATTTATTTCTTACATTTAAACTTATTAAAAGTAAAACTTAACAAGTTTTAGGTTGGTTACTCCACTGACTCAACTGTAACACCGATGATCGAAATTAGTAATACCAATGACTTCGAACTTAACAATTAGCAATTAAACATAATATAACATGAAACTTCATGTGAAAGACAGAATACATTGCATGGCTAACAAACAAAAATGAAATGAGTTTCTGGGATTTCATACTTAAAATGAACTTATAACAAAAAGAAATCTGGTAACACCAGTGACAGAGACTTATCCTATTGTGACCATAGAATAATGCAGAGCTACATCAGGTGTACTGTCATTTAATCATAAAATTTTACAGAATAAGTGATTTATATTGATATGTATATAACCTTAAAAAATATATAAAGGATCGAGAAAAACCCTTATTGCAAACGTTAATTTTTCTAATTTTACTTTTCTTCAATTAAGCCCCACACGTATACTGTATAGTACCACGCATTTGTATTATACATATGCATGGTTAAAGCTGAAAGAAATACAGTGTTGGTTTATCACTGGTTTGAAAAAAATAATGTTGGTAGGGTAAAAGGGTCTCAATTGTGAAGGATATAATTGTTTTAAATCCCACATTCTTCTTTAAAGAACTACTAGATAAAATATATTAATCTAAATTTCTTGTCACCGGTGTTATTTCACTTATCATTGGTGTTACCATAAAACGTAACTATTCTTAGAAAGATTTAAACAAACTAAGTTAAACTTGACTAATTTTACTTTACCTAGGTGATAAACTCTGACATTCAAGCATGGCCTGTGTATTTTTCAGAAGGGAAAATATATTTTATGAGCATATAAAAATGTTTGTCATTGGTGTTACATGTATATAATTTAATTCTGGCTGTAACGCTGTATTTGATTGGATAAAAAATTATTTTATATCGTATAAAATGGGTTGCCTACGTCACAATGACTTTCGTCAAAAACGTATCAATCCGCCTGACGTTACATTCAAATTTTGTAGAAATTGAAGTCGTTTTGTTAGAACAATCATATTTTTTTCTTACATCAAATGAATGAAAATTAAATTATAAGCAATGAATTTAATAGCTACCCATTTTATACTGTATAAAGTGGGTTGGAACAGTTTACGCTTTTTTATAAACCGCTTCGCGGTTTATAAGGCGTAAACTGCCCCAACCCAGTTTATACCGAATAAAATGGGTAGCTATTAAATTCATTCCTTAAATGATCTGAAGTTGTCACTGGCATTACCATATATTTAAAACGTCTGTAAGTGAAAAAAAAATTATTGATAAATAAATCAAATTACTTTCAAACACCATAAATTAGGTATGCAAAGTAGAATACAAATGAATAATTTTTCTATATAAGAAGAATAAATTTTGCCTCCAAAAGTACTTTATCTTGTTTTGTCAATGGTGTAACCATTCCTGTCATTGGTGTTAAACTTTAGGAAGTAATGCCAATGACAGTAACACCATTGATGTATTAGTCATAAAATGATCTGGTATCTCTAATTTACCCTAGATAAAGTAAAAGTTTTTTCCACATTGCTATTAGTTCACCTAAAGAACATCTTTCGTAAAAGAGTTCAATGAATACCTAAAATCGTTTTGAAATAACGATGGAAACACCACTGACAAAAAAGTTTGTACTACTCTACTTTCTTTACTTTTGAAGTCCATCAATATGTTCTGATCATGAATATCAAGGAACAGTTTTTGTTGTTTTTGGTGAGAAGTGATGTAATATGACTTAGGACTGTTTATACATGTATTCTCTTATCAGGAATGATAACTATTTTGTAGCAAAAACAAAAATAGTAACACCAATGACGCAACTTTCTTGTACAGTCATATTAAATGCTGTATCATTTAAATGGAAGATGGGGCTCATATTTTTTTATTCGAAGATATATCCTATTTAACGTTTATTTTATGCACACATAACTTTTCAGACAAAATTTCGTATAATTTTTGGGGTATTTATCCTTATTTGAAGAGAAAAATTCTATTGACAGCATGAATTTGGCTGATTGGTGTGATAAAAATCATCCATTGACTTTAATAAAATTAATTATGTAAAAATTTCTTTGGCAATTAGAAAGTATAGATGTCATACAATGTAAAGCAACTATCCAAAATTGGGAGAAAATAAGAAATAGGATTTTACAAAGAAGTGACACGTTTAGCTGCTTTTTTTTATATTGACCCTAATGCGAATTAAACTGCGCGTTCACACGACAGCTAATGCCAATTAAAATTTTACATCTGCAGCCCGGAGTCAGCACGGCTATTATGACGTCATTTGCAAATCACGTCACCTTCTGCAGAAGCAGATCCATTTGACATAATGTCACAGTGTCTGTACACACATTTTAATGATTAACAAAATTGTCCTTAGTTTTTCACTCAAAAATAGCACAAGTACCTATAGCAGACCATCGACAAGTGGTAATTGACTAAATTTTGCCATTACGCATGCGTCAGAATTTAATTCGAATTAGCTTCGCTTAGCGTTCACACGGTCCTAATGCGAAGTAATTTAATTAAGAAATAAGGTATCATTTTTTGAGTGTTATTGGGATGTAAAACGGGTTGGTCACGTGATCAAATCCCATAAAGGGCTTTATGGAAGATTTGATCATGTGCCAACCCGTTTTACATCCCAATAACACTCAAAAAATGATACCTTATTACTTATATTTAAGAAATAAATAACAAGTTTATAAACTTCAATGGGAATTGAAGTGGGTCGGTCACGTGATCAAATCCTGTGAAGGCCGAAGGCCTCCTCAGAAGATTTGATCACGTACCGACCCACTTCAATTCCCACTGAAGTTTATTAACTTGTTATTTATTACTTATATATACATTTGAGACAGACGATTGAACATTTTCGAATATAAATTATTGCACTAACCGTCCGTCGTATATTTTGAAAAATGACGCAATGTGTAAATCGGTTTGAATGGCGGTTACGCTTCGAATACATTAGGATAAGGATTTTATTTCTAAGGGACTATTTTGTGAAAGGCTAACTTAGTTGTGATCGGTAATAGTGAAAGATTGTTGTCTGGGAATATTTTTATTCGTAAAAATTGATAATCAAGAAACACGTCCGAAGATCGATGATAAAACGTTGGAGGAATTTCGGTCGCCAGAAAGATATGGATGATCCGATGGATGGAAACACTTGACCGTGTCAGTTAATTTGCAACTAAGTGTTTAAGATCAAAATTTTTTAACCTATGATTTCAATAACTAAAGGCATATTTATGATGTAAAAAAAAAAACACGGGGACATGAGCGAAAGCTTACATTTAACTACGACAGCGCCGAGGTGTTTGTCAGCTGTTCGTGGTGTGGTTGCAATGCTTTGAATGCTTTGATATTTTCCAACAGATTTACACATTTATCGTGAGTAGAAATTAATGAAAAAAATATGGTTTATCATGACGATTTGACTTAAGGTCTACCCCAAAAATAAGGATAAACGTGATAGACAGCTGAAAAAAGTGACATAAAAAGTGATAAAACTTGTAAACAAAAGCTAGTTTCTATCGGTATATTCTCCATGTACACAGGTTAAATCGATAATCAAAAAACTGTATGAAATACTTGTTAACGTTGTAAATAAAATCATTATTATTCTACTGCCATATTTTGTTCACTTTTATGCATGAAAAGCAAGTAGAGCAAGTCATTCTATATTTATGCACCGGTAGATATTATTGCGCCGTGTGATTAGGTCACGTATTGACCTCTGACCTTAGACAAACTTCATACAGAATTGAAGATATTTGTTCTCCGTATGTTTATATAATAGAGAGATACCACAAATGTATATATTTACATTTGTGACTTATGCATACTTTAAACTTGCCTGATTGTGACTTTTAACGTGTGAAATGCATTATTTGTCAAACCCAACGGCACGTATGTAATCCACTGACCGCGCGTCGACCCTTTATGACGTCACAGAGAAATTATGTCGAACATTTATCCATATGAACATCTATGACCTCTTGACCCCGTACCTGTATTTATAGAGTTATAAAAACGCTTACTTTCAGTAGTGTTATATAAAGGAAAACATTTGCAAATGTAAATATTGCGCAGTAAACTAATTCGAATTAAACTAATTCGCATTAAATTCTCCGTGTGAACGCTAAGCGAAGCTAATTCGCAGTAACTTTACGTTTAATTCGATTTCAACTCTCCGTTTGAACAGGGCAATAGATTCAATCTCTCACCAGAGGGCATATTACGCCGACTATTAGTAATAGTAAACATGCTTTGTCCAGGTTTCCTCTGAGTCTGACGACAGAAAGCGCTTTGTTGAAATGTCAGTTATCCATAAATATTACGTAAGTTTGTTACCGTTTGTTACATGACATAAAGCAATTAGCGTATATGCTAACCGCTTCAAAATGCGATATCGATATTGCGAGAATATATAACTTGTGGGTTATATACATAAAATTACACACACAAGTAAGCTTGACTTCTTAGGTCTATATTCGAAGCTAAAACTAAGTTATCGTGTGTTTACATTGATAGCAATTCCGAGCGATGCCCCAAACCCAAGATCCAAAAGAGATGAACGAGTCCATAAAGATGGTCTATGATTAACCACTTACCTATGTGAATGAAGGGGATGACCCCAACGATCGCTGCGGCCAGGAGGCTGTGGTATTTAGCTCTACTCGAGGAGGACATGGCCGTTAATTCTTCCAACATCTCCACTTCAGCCTTTCTCAATGCCGATCTGACATGCTATCACGGAACACGGCTCCTGAAAGAATTCAGATGAACGTTATATCGGAAACAGCCATTATCGATTTCTACCGAGTGAGTAATGAAAAATGACGGACGTGCTAACCACACTTACATCAGTACATGAAGTGATGCAAAAATCTGAGGAGAGGAAGCTTAATTTCCGTACTCTCATCATTTCTGTTAAAAACTCGGGGATGTCCTTCTAAGGTTTAACTACATTTAAAAATTTGAAGAAAAAAAATTCCAAAGCAAAAAAAATCCCTAAAAATTTAGAAATATCTTCTTTATTTACAGTTAAAATATTTTTTTTTCAGGTTTTAATTAAGCTTTACGTACTATAAGTTCCATGTTTCTCTTAATTTTAAAATTTTAATTTTAATATCCGTTATGTAGCATTGCTATTTAAGCCAGTTATTTCCAATTATAGAAATTTGAAAGAAAAACTTCCTCTTTTTCCTTGAGTGCCTGCATACTTGAATTCTTGTGAGAAAATTTGTTAAGTAGCAATACATCAATGATAATAAATTCTTGGGGAAACTGTATAACTGAAGAAAGTTTTTTCTCAGATGTCAATATGCACAAAAGAAACAAGGACTGAACAAGTACTTCACCACAAGATACAATGTAAGTATACATATGATAGCATTTAACACTAATGAGATGCGGTGACATGGTGTAAAATTACCTCAAAGTGTTTAATAAAACGAACGGACACGAGAAAATAAAGGAAGGCGTGCTTTAAAATCACGATATCGTCCGATACCCACGGATAATTTCGTCTGTATCTCATCCTATACCGATGTTTACACCAGGGGAAAATCATATTAAATGTCTTACAAAGTGTTGGTACTCAGGTAATTACAATTAAAATTATACCTGTTTAATTTATCCCTTGAAGATATACATATGTAAAATAATTGCATCAGTGAGAACGAAAAGTCACTGACTAAATATTTTACAGGCCGCTCAAAATGGGGAGGGGGATGGGATGTAAGCAAATATCTTTCTCCTCTACAAACCTGCTCAGGGAATACTTATTCCTTTATAGTACATTATTTTAAAACACAATCAATCTTATTTTCGGGACTTATCTGAAAGTAAGCCCATTGGGATATCAGTTCTAGATATTCTGTAAGTCTTACACATATGAACTTGTTATGGGCTTTTCTTATTACTTATTTCGTTAATAAGTTCTGATACTGAATTTGAAGAAGGACTTAATATCAAAATTAATAGGCTTTGATACAGCCTGTATGAATTTTTAAAGAAGTACCTTCACTTTAAAATCTCAAGAATTTATCCGCTCGTGCAATATTTAAATATCCAATGTTGTTGCAGATAAAATAATAAGCTTTGTTGATATAATTCTTAAGAAGTAAATCCATTTCTTCTTGGTAAGCCGTTCGCTTTATACATACAGTTCATTGAAAATTAAATCTAACCAGAAAGTTGCACTATTTCTGCAACACCTGATATAATTACGATGTGAAATTGATATGATATACGAATCGGTGTATGAAAGCTACTGTAGCAGAGTATATTGATATTTAGGCTGTTGAACCCGGGATGTGTGTGCATTTTTTTTTTTCACGTATATTCTTTTCCTATACAGTGTACAGTAAATTTTCATTCAGTTGCTGGTTGGGAAATACTCGTCTCCTATCCCATATTTTCATGATTTCAGATCAAGCACTGACAAACTCTGGGACTTCGGGGAAAAAGTACTAAAACATGAAAATAAATATCTTAATCTCGATTTCAAACAATTCAAGCCCTTATTTAAAGTTTATCCACACACTTTCATTACCGTTGCGACTGGCCTGATTTCGATAAAAATCAATGATGTGTATATTTTTCTTGTCACACTTCGGTGGTCACAGCATGCTGTTAGTCAGGATAATGTAAATACAAGATCAAGTTTAACTCCACTTAGGGTATTTAAAAAATCAGAAAGAATCTTGACAGAAACTTCATATACTAATCTCAATTACTACAGCTGAAGTATAATAATAAAGTGCATTCAATTTATGCCCTGATTCAATAAATTTATCAATTAAAGCGGACACAAGGACCTACCTCTGTATAATGCAATCTGAAGTCATTTAAAGTTCGCTTCACACTGTTCATATAATCAAACCACTTTCAGATGGCAAGGGAAATCACTCTAAATGGGACGATGTGACCAAACCTGCAAACCTGCGTTCAATTTCCAATGTAGAGTTATCGTTCGTTACTCTCTCAGAAAGCTCACGTCATGCATGAGTATTTGACATAAAACCTGATACTGTTATAGTGTTTATTTCAAGGATTGTTTCAAATTTAACTAATAGTTCTAGATTTATTTAGTATAGTGGTATATCTATCTTAAAACATAAAAAGTAAGCACAGATATGTACGTTAAATAACATAAATTATTATTATTATGACATGACATATGCGAGACAGCATCTAAAATCGCCTAAGCTATGACGTCTCAACCGATCTATAATGACGTCATGACCTACATTCTATGAAACTATAGTACGAAAAAGACCTGACAGAGACACGGGAAAAATAAGAAATAAGGCTTTGTAACAAGCAAATTCAAAGAACTCTACATTGGTCCCCCGCGTTCGGTGTCTTTGTGGGTGAGATGTCTTTTTATGTCATATTGTGTCAAATATGAACGCCCTATCATATGCTATTTAGAAATTATCACTGAAGTTGATTTTTTTTAAATGAGGTCAATCGTAAAGGTCAACGTCAAGGAGTCAGAAATCACAGAATGCTTGAAAATATCTTGTCACAGGTAATGCATATGACAAACATAAAAGTCCTATTTCCTCTTAATCAAAAGTTATAAGGAAC
>NW_026917888.1:0-14073 GCF_032062105.1 Saccostrea cuccullata | reverse complement strand
TTGGGGCCAAAAAATCTACGTTTTTTGTCAAGATAGTTCAATAACTTGTATTGTTTCATAAAAGTTCAACCCCCCCCCCCCCCAAAAAAAAAAAAAACATATTTCGCAAGTTAACAAAGGTGTTCATTTTACCAGTTACGAATAAGACAATGAGTTCCGAATACCCTAGCAGTACCCATTCAATTCAACCCTAAATTAAAAAATATACGTCCAACACATTATCCATTGGCATGCCTTAGAAAAGTTAAATTAATTGCTTACCAATAAGTTAATTGTATTTCCAAAGGATAAAGAGAAACTATGGGTACTGTGAACAAGCTCACTTTGATGATACCCCACCCCACGCCTCCTATATGATTATTGACAAAGTCTATGTTTTGCTCTAGATAGGAGACCCGAATTATTTGTCTGATCAAAGAAATAGAGTAAGAGATCACATGTACAACGTAATAAAGAATCTAAAAGCATCAGTATCTTATTCAGTAGAATTGAGGAATTGTGAATAAGAGATGGTTATACCCTTCAATATTAGAAAGAATGACAGTATCCATGTTATGCTAAAGAAGCCCGAATTATGTGCCAGATCAAAAAATGAAATAGAGGGTGCCCTGTTTGGCACTATTTAATTACTGTGGATAAGAAATGGGTAGCCGAAAGCGTATCAGACGGACAGACGTACAGAGAGACGGACGGACATACAAACGGATGGATGGACAAATATCCCATCACTATCTACCTCTTCCTCTTGCTTTTAAGCGGGGTATCATAAATAACGTTAACTTCGACGAAAACAAAGAAGAATGAATTTATAATAGTGTTTAAAATGGGTATTTGGAACTAAAAACCGACAACACAAAAATATTCCGATATCTTTTAGTGTTCTAAATATTTATTTTAGACAAGATTTTTGGTATTTGTTAGAGTATATATCAAACTTACTTTTGATACCTGGAGTGTTGTTTCATGCAAGAAATTGATGTCCCTACAGAGGTTTTTCTGCAGACCTACGCGTTGCGGTGATTCAGATTCGTTGCATTGTAAAAGATTGTCGACTCTTTCAAGCACGATAACGAAACCGAACTGACGGCAAAAAAAAAAAAAAAAAAAAAATGCATAATTTATTCACTCATAAATGAGCCTTCTTACCATAGGTATCAATTTAGTTTTACACCTTTGAATGTATTAATTATCAGACCTTAAAATAATAATTATTCGGAACTGGTCAAACTTCGGAACTGACCAAAGGACTCTACCACAATATCTCGAAAACATTGGATTTTTTAATATATTAAACAGAACAAATCACTCTGGTTATTTCATTTTGTGACTGTCGAACCTAAGAGACTGCAAAATAGATTGGTTGATTTTATGTTGTTTAACATCCCTTTGAGAATATGTCACTATATGATTATTTGTGACAATAAACATGATCAACATGATCGACAAAGATTTGATGAGGTAGTGTCTATGACAACTCATCACAAGACTACCCATGTCCAAAAGTGTTATTTCAGTTTCCTACCTGTCATTTATTTTTTCACCCTTTCCCAACTAGATTCTCTCTTTTTTTTTTTATTTTAGTAATCCCTTTTAACTTATGTCCTTCAACTGTCCTAGTGGTACACTTATTCAAGTTATTGAAAGCAACAATCATTGTGTGTTTGAAATTGTTTCATTTCATTGATAGATAGTGTAAATATCATGATCATCCTTTCAAGTTATATATACATTGTAGTTGAAAGTTTAATGCTGTTTAAAAAAATTAAAAACCCCAGAGAAATTTAATATCAAATTGATTTAAAACATACCTGATGTTGGAATGACCATATTGAATAGTTGCATTTGTAAGTTTTACTTTTTTAGTTTTGATCATTACATTTGAAAATGCACTTTCAACACTGAACAGTTGTCTTTGAATGACATGTCCAGTACCACACAAAATAAAATCATTTTATCCATTATCATGATTACAGTGTATATAAAACATAAATTGAAAACCCATAGGAGGTGATTCAGTTGATGAAACAGTTTACACAAATTTCCAAACACAATAATTTCTTTTTTAGGTCAAATGGTTATTTCCAGTCTCCATGGAGATATCAATTATTCCAGAGATTTTTTGGGGAATCATCAATTTTATTGTTTTGTTTAAGTAATTTGCTTCATATACACTATACTTGTCATTTTTTTAAATCATCATGAAGGAATATGATAGATTAGTATATTGTACATGTACCAAATTTTAACGGTTTTAAAATTGTTAATGATCCCATTACATGATTATGTCAATTTGTGGATATAAGAATGATACTGGTTTTTCCACTGAAAATTCCACAGAATCAAAATCACTTCCATTGAAAACCCATGTACACATACCTCTTTTTTTTGTAAACTAAAGGGATATTACTTGGTTTTAAAAATTTAAATTTTGAAATATATTTTTCATATGCCCAAGATACAAATTGGTGTCTAATTAAATTATATTTATATTTAAATGAACTGCATTTTCATATATGTAATATACTTTTTAAAAAGGTTTGAATTGATTATTAATAAATGTTGGACAATGTGGGATATAACCTACGACTGCAAATAAAAAATTAATAAAATTTTTTCCTTTTTTCAGCTTTAGAACTTTAATATCTGTAAGTATATTTAAAAAAAATCTTTTATCAGTTTTCTGTAAAAATAAAAAAACCCTCAGTATCCTATTTAAAATAATGACAACTACCGGTAGTTCAAGATTAATGTGGATGTATGCTCTTCTTTTAGCCATCCATGACAAAGCATGGTAATTCTTACACATCAGACTACAGATGGGGGGACAAAGGTAAGTATTAAGATAAAAAGTTTTATTTATGTTAATTTATATTGAAAGTATATTAAACATGTTAAATAAACTTAATTAAAAAACAGACTGTAAAAATTTTTCTTAAAATGACAGGTGGATGTACCATATGAGAGTGTTATTTGATTTTAATCAAAATATGTTAATGAGTTTTTAAACTAAAAAATGTTGGTTTTCATTTTCAAAAAATTTAAAATAATGTTGCCTTTTTATTAAAACCCCCACCCCCCCGGGGGGAAAAGAATGGGAGGATTTAGAGGAGGTGGTGGAGGTAAGATTAAATTACTTTCTCACCACATTCAATTCAAATGTTAATAAAAAAAATTAAAAACACATGGGAATACATGTATTGACATTTGAAGAACATATTCAATAACAGCAAAAGAAATTTATCAATCAAAAATTATTTTAACAGATTTTTTTATATGAGTAAAGGACTATACATTAATTGCTAATAGCTGCCCACAAAATTTATCTCTAATGGATAAATCTCACATCATATTCCATTAAGTGATTGGGATATATACATGTATATGCAGTCTTCAAACAATTAAAATATTTCATAAAAAAGATATTTCAAAAAATGATGTAATTTCAATATTTCAATGAGGGAAAAAAGAGGCAGTATATTGCATAGATAATTTGATTGGAAAATATCCTGGGCAGGCTCGGGAATAATATTTTGATATAATGCTACAGTTTTGTAATGGGGGAATGTTTGAATGACCAAATAAATTGTTGATTGACACCCCCCCAGCCCCCCACGAATGGGGGGAAATGGGAAGGAACATCCAGAGGTCATGTGACACAAAATCACGTCCTGATTGGCTCTCTGGATTTGATATTTTCAAAGGCTTTAGTTTGTCATGAGAAACACTACACACATTCTTGATTTAAAATAGAAATTCAATGTTAAAGATTTTAACAGAGTGGATATTTGAAATCTTGTTCTGTATGATTGTACAACTTAGACCAATGGCCATAGCTAAAATAAATTAAAAAAAAAAATTAAAGAAAAAACTCAAATATTGACATGACAACCGGATCTTTATATTCATGTTACAGGTTTTTTTTTTTGGGATATCATGTTTGAATGTGCAAAATATCAATTTTGTATATAAATTATTTTAAAACTTTAGTTGATAAAAATGGTTACTAACATATGTATTTTTTAAATTAAAATTTCATTATAAACTAAAGCCAGCTCTGACTTTCAGGTACAAAAAACAATGTTTATGTCTGTATATGAAAGTAATCCATAAACTCCAATTTGAGTTGGATAACTTTATTAAAATTGCCTAAAGGTCAGAGAAAATAAATGTTATTGATTTTAATTTTTTCATTGTACATAGTTTAATTCATAATGCATAAAATGCCAAAATCATTATAATATAAATATGGGTAAATTCATACAACACGAGTTATACACGAGTTGTACTTGGTGGTTATTGTCATGTTTCATTAAAGAAATTAGTTGATTTTCATGTATTTTCATTTTATTACATCTTGATGCATTATTAATATGTGTTATCATAATTATTCACAAATAAGGTACATGTTTTGTTTCATTTGTTCATTTTGTACACATTATTGCAGTTTTATTTTGTTTGTAATTTCATTTTAACTTTAATCCAGCCATTATTTAATGTGCATTGAAGCCATTGATGATAACAAAGGAGGATGTACACACAGCTATTTTATTTAAATGCATGTACATGTATATACAGTAAATAAGGTAAATAAAGTAAAAAAAAGGATAAATAACACAAAAAACTTTTTTCAGAAATCAGTATTATTTCTGATAATTTACATTTAAAATTTGGGAAACCCGAATAATGTTTACCAAGTAGAATGGGAGATTTTTACAAGATTTTGTCATAAGGCTAAAAATTTGTGAAAAATTTGTAAAAAATTTTATAGAAGGCAAAAAAAAATCTCATATCTAAACACCAAGGAAAACCTACGATGTTTTTTTTTTTTTTTTTTTTTTATATTTTATGGATTTATTTTTGTGTCATTTCAAATCAAAATCAGTCAAAAAAAATATATCAACCCGCGTATCCATTTTTTGTTTGTGGTAAGTACCCTTAAGGTAATATAATATGTATTTTTCATGTTCGTAAATTGTTTTAATTTATTTGGTTTGTAGTTTAACATTGACACAAAAAATAATATGAATCTATGCTAAACTCTTTTGTTTTGGACTTTTTAAAAATGTAGATGAAGAAAGGGATTTTCAAATGCATTTATCTATCATTCTTTGTTTTGTCATAAAATGGAAGAAAATTACACTATTAAATAGTGATCATGTTCCCGTTGTAGACATACAGTACTGTAGCTATGGAATGGTAATTTTAAAGGTAAGGGAAGTTTGAAAGCAGTTAAAGCCCCTTTTTTCCAATATGAAGCAGGTTACCTAGAGCTCAAATATTAATTTGTGTTAGAGATTGGTTTGTGTGTATACATTTATTCAGAATACATACATGTATTAGGTGCAAATATTTTTTTCTAAAAAAAAACCCCCTCATATTGAAAGAAAAGTAAAAAAAATATATTATCATTAGTTTAATTACCATATAAACTATGTGCACGTATATAATACCGGGTATGGGGCTTGATTTTCAATACATGTGGGCTTTAGCCTTTATCACATATTTTTAAACTAATAAAAATTCACTATAAGAAGTATAACATTTCAAATTATACTATCACCATTTAACAAAGTTTTAAATGAAATCATCAAACACTAAATAATTATTACTGATTTGTCTCCCCCTAGATTGAAAGTAAAATGAAATTAGTGGATGGTTTTATTTTATAAAGTTATAACAGGGGCGAATGATTTGAAAATTTTACATATAAAACGCTCACACAATCTACATGTTCATCTGATTAATTTATGTTCTGACTGATGACGTAAGGCTGCTCGTTGATTGGTTGATTGGTCAATTGGTGCTGCTGGACAACAAATAAAAAAGCACAGGGACACGACACAGAAAGCGAAAATAATGAACACGGCTGCACCACATCACAAGAACCAGTAAACTAGGGAACGACATGGCGGCTTCATTCTCTAATCTAAAAAATAAAAAACCCCTTATTTTGAATATATACATGTACACATTTGACTTTGCTTAACCTTACTTGTTTTATTAATTTGATTATTTTCCATTTGAAATTCAAATTCCATTCTTAACATAGTGTGCATATAATATTTGATTGCATTACTAGTGCATATTTCATAAACTGATAAGCCGGGTAGTAAATGGATATTAATCATGTTAATAGTAATGGGAAAAAAAATCATATTATTGTAAATTTACATTAATTTTGTTAAGAAAACCATGCCGATATGATAAAATAATTTTGCATGAACTTGTGAAGCATAAAATTCAACTTTTCTGATAGAAATGATAAGGAAAAGAAAAAAACCAACACAATTTATGCAACTACTCTGAACAAAAGTTACTTACCACAGTGAGTGTAATCACCTTTATTCGTGCGAGAAGTCGAAAAGTAAAGTATAAAAATTCCCATTACTACTATGCATGCAACAGAACAATACATAAGGTGCTAAATTTCTCTTGAGGATTTACTTTAACTAAATATTTGTTTACTGTGTTGTTTTTACATGTACACCTGTACTTATAAGCATATAATTAATCTAAGCGCCCCAGACTTTTATCAGTTTAACTTTTTGATAAACTTGATCACCCACGTAAAACTATATAGACTTACTGGTATATTCTACAACGTAGAAAGAAATCAAGTTAGACGCCAGTATAGCAACGAGTATCAACGAAATGATTATTCTCATGTAAATGTATAGTAAATAAATATAGCAATGCTATTTAATCATTCAAGATACACTCCATGTACCTACATGTAAATACATGTAGCATATGTATTTACATAAATGTGAGAAACAAAAAGTTATAAAGTTACAACATAAAATACAATTTTTTTTTACTAATTTTTGCCCTTTTTCTATAGTAGTCCTACAGAATTTTTCAGGTTTATATACATTTAAAATTAATTAAAAAAAATTTTTATGTAAAACTAAAATAATCCTTGCTTTGTAGAGTAAACATCTTCTATGAATCCAGCTAAATTAATTTGCCTATTGCGTCTTTTTAAAATGTTTTCATTGAAACGAACAGCAGTGCAAAAGGTACTTCATGTATCCCTTCAAGCTATAACAACTTTCTTTTGCCATCAGGGCCTTAGACCGTAGACCTAAAACAGACTTAATTCAACTCAAATATGCCTGTAAAAGTAGCAAATTTTTAAATACTAGTATTCTAATGCAAACATATGAAAGGTCTGTTATATTTTCAGAAATATTTATAGGGTTAGGGTTAGGGTTAGGGTTAGGGTTAGGGTTAGTTATATTATTATTTTTTGTTGTTGAAATTTTGACTTTGTCTTTTCTCAGTTTATGGTCTTTAGACCTGTTTTACGGTTTCTTAACTTTTTTTTTCGAAGAAACAAGGAAAAACTTATAAAAAATATTTAAACGACGTTTCAACAGTTAGATGCATATATATCAATTCACATTGTTCGTTTTTTTAAAATAATTATTGTATAGGAATAAAGGAATAAAATGAAAATTGAGACATGGACACACACTACCAATTATTTTGCTATACATTTCTTTATAAGATAAAAAAATAATTTAAAAAATTACACCGGCTCAGCTTACCTGAAACTTGGCACAGAGTAAGACTAATTCAACTCCAAAAATTTTTCAAGCTCTCAGCAACATTCATAGTCTGCAAGTCCTTTTATGGCATCGCAATTAACCCCTACCCTGCTTTTTTCACTTTCTCTTCGGGGAAAGGCTAAATATGGGCCTCTTTACACACTTCATACTACGCGCTTAAATGCAAAATTTTACAAATTATCAATTTTATATTTTTTTTCAAACCCTCTTCTTTCCATCTATGCCCAAAAATAACATCATTCCACCCCATAAGCACCCCAAAGAATTTTTATCTGTTTTTAAACTGGAACTCTTTGCATGGTCAATGAAATAGGGGTAAAATTAGTAGTCTGTAACTTAATAAGGACACAAACCTTGTCTGATTTTGCTGAAATTTGACATGCTGGAGTCTTTTGTATATACAAAATGACCGGTGAAGTTTCATTGAAATTCATGATTCCTAAGCAGAGTTATGGCCCTTTAATTGATGTGCTGGAACACCTTAAATCAGAGGGTAAAATGAGCATTAGGCACACAGTTTCCCCTTAAATTTGAAATGCTCACAACTCACATACATGACAGTTATTTTCTTATCTTATATTTTTGTATTCTAGATAATTATGTCCTTCACAAATTTCAAGAACAAAACTTAACCTATTGCATAAGTAAATATTTTAAAAAATTTTTCAAAAGAATACCTTAAAAATGCATAAAATTCTTAGAAATATTGAAAATAAATATAAAAAAAACTACAATATATAGGCTATGAAAAATTAGTATAAAAGTTAAGGGAAAGAGATTAATACCTTTGTTATAAGCAGATTATCCAACCTGGTCGATTCAGCCTCTGTCAGGGAGTGGTACTTACTACTCTAATTGGATTATCCCTGGTCATATTTAGACTTCTTTGATGGGTATTTCTCGTAGCAATATGCATGATTAGATATTACGTACCATAAATTCTATGAAATTTTGGGTTTTATAATTCTGAATTTACAAGAAAAGGAATTTAAATATGCATTTTACCTACATGCATTCTTCGGGCTGCTGTAGAAAAAGGGGAGGCAACTCTGCACTGTAAAGGTATCAAAATACAAAATAATTAAAAAGTATTTCTATTTACTTTCAATGGTTCAACATAGAAAATACATACCATGCCTGTGTCACATATAATCACTCCTGGAATTGCTTGGAAGTTGACTTTTAAGAACAGGGGGGGGGGGGGTGTAGAGAAGGTTCTATTAAAATGGAGTACATAAATTCTGTCTGTCCTATGGAGCAGTATTTCTTCACAGTGTCTATCTAAAATCTTTAAAACACCTGTCCTTGTCAAAGAATGATGATTTTGTCTGATATGTCACGACCACAATGATGTCCAAGATGCCACGTACAAGAGTAGAAGAAGTCAGTAGGACCAAACATCCCATATGAAATGTTGAGCACCGTACTGACCTCCCCTGTCTTGGACAATCAAAGTTCAGTGCCAGCAATCAGACAGCAGATGTTCGATTCCAAAAGCTGAAGGAAAAAGAAAGTTTTAGAGAGTATACAATTAATTGGCAACAGATGATGATGGCAGATGAAAAAGTGTAAAAAAAAAAAAAGAAATCAAACAAAAAACATAATACACACTTAAGAGTCAGTTGACTATATACCTTTAATTTGGCTGTTGTGGACTGTAATATTGTCTACAGCTGTATCTTGTATTCTGAATGATCATTCTCTGCAACTGGTACAAAATTGTTCACTTCTCTATTGGCAACTGGCCTGATTTTTCATTATAACTGCTTGCAATCCCACATCAGTAAGCTAGACATGACCCACTGAAAAAATTAAATTTTAAAGCATTTAAACTTTAGTTCACATTCATAATTAATAAGTAATTGTGTCAAGTCAATAAGTAACTGTGTCAACTATAATTACAGACACCAAGAAGCCAAAGTTTTGAGAAAATAGGCATTTCTATCCTACTAACTGAGCAGTGTAATCTGAATAATCAATCGTTAAAAACATACCTTTGATTTTGACTTCATTTACATTCAAAATAACAGGATAAGTGAGGAATGGGTTCTATGTCACCTACAAATTATATATAGAATCAAAATTCATATTGCATAAATTTTTGACACACATCAATTGCACACATTACGTCATACCCTTTGACAACCTAAGCAGGTGCCCCCTTCCCCTTTTCAATAATTCAAATCCATTTTACTTCTCCAAAATACAATTTTTTCCATTAAATTTGTCAACAATTTGCATAATTAGTTCCAAATTATCCAAAAAGTGCAAATAAATTGATTAACGTGAGTTTTGACCTTTGACCTCATAGGACACAGACTACCAATTACTTTGCTATACATTCCTTTATAATATAAAAAATAATTTAAAAAATTACACCGGCTCAACTTACCTGAAACTTGGCACAGAGTAAGACTAATTCAACTCCAAAAATTTATCAAGCTCTCAGCAACATTCATAGTCTGCAAGTCCTTTTATGGCATCGCAATTAACCCCTACCCTGCTTTTTTCACTTTCTCTTCGGGGAAAGGCTAAATATGGGCCTCTTTACACACTTCATACTACGCGCTTAAATGCAAAATTTTACAAATTATCAATTTTATATTTTTTTTTCAAAACCTCTTCTTTCCATCTATGCCCAAAAATAACATCATTCCACCCCATAAGCACCCCAAAGAATTTTTAAGAAAAAACCTCTATTTTTAAACTGGAACTATTTGCGTGGTCAATGAAATAGGGGTAAAATTAGTAGTCTGTAACCACATGCATGTAAAATCTGTTGTTTTTAAACAAATTGTGCGTGTTTCTACAGTTAACATAATTATGAACATACGAAACATTATTTGTCTGTATATTTACAGTAATAACTATATATACATGCAGACTGTTCGCAAACTGTACACTCTTTACTTTTTCGATTTTTCACATTAAGTGAGATCACACTTTGTGCAGTATATTTTTTGAAAAAAATTTCTTTTAACAATGCATATGTAAGTTTTCTTTAATCTTTAAATTTACTTTTTACTAACATATGTTTTAAAATTTTGTTTTATTTTTAGCCATTTTGAAACACTCCTCCATATTTCTTTTTTTAGTCATTACATCAAAATTATTTATGTTCATATAAGAGAACAATTTTCAATCTTGCGGGAAAAATATTTAGTTTTTAATTAAAAAAAAATTTTAAAAAACATTTAAATCTCACAGGTATACAGGCATACTGCGGACAACAGCTTTAACGGTTGTCCTTTTGGTGCTTTATACGACCTTTACTGTCTCGGAGACATCAGCGCAGACAAAGTTCATGAAAGATTTCGATGGTTATATGAGTGTTTGTCAAGGGGTAAAGGGGGACCGAAAAAGGTAATATTTGTTTTTGGGAACGCTAACACTGACTAATTATTTTGTATTCTAATTTGGAAGAACTATTCGTCGTATATAAACCATTACTCTTGTATTAATAAAATAGGGGACGACATTATTTTTGAAATCTCCATGAATGAAGCAAATGTATTGTTTTTAATTTTTTTTTTAGAAAATCTATTCCCAAGTTGATTCAAAACGCAAGAATGTTTTTTTTGCGAGCAATTTCTAAGACGAGGCAAGCTCCTGACAAGCAAATTGATGAAACAAGAACATCAACAGCTTCCTTTAAAGTCAATATATTATAAAGTTTTGCATTAATAAAAACCTTGAGAATTACAATATATCATTAAATCAAATGCTGAGTGTTTTTTTTAAAAAAAAAAATGCCAGGACCTTTTTAAACACACCGATTTCTCACAATTTTCAGTTTTCCAAATCATAAAAAAACTTGAAAGCAGAATTTTTAAAAAAAGCTATTTCAATTTGATATATTGTAAATTGGTCACATTTTGACACTTTTATTTAATAATGATATATCGGATATGTTTGATTTTGTAGGATGTTCTTCAGTTGGTCATGTAATTGCCTTCCACGCGGCCATTAAATCTGCTCTAGCAATGTTCCTGTAAACAAAAATAAAATTTGAGGATGTTTTGCTGAAAAAAGGAAACGGATATGATCCTAAACAGGAGTTTTTACAGCACCAGAGGACGGTGTCTACTTCTTTGAGTGGACATTTATTACAACCAAGAAATCGTCTGTTTATATTGAGGCGGTGGTAGATGGTGTGCGGAAAGCCTCGACTTGTGTTATCATAGAAAAAGAAACAGCAGTACCTCAGGGCATTTGCTTTATGAGCTGAAAAAAGGAAACAAAGTTTGGATCAGAACATTTTATATAACGGCTGGATACATGTACCCTAAAAAAAAATTTATTTTTCAGGATACAAAATAAGCTATTTCTAGGTAGCACGGAGAAAATATACATACAATATTATATTTGATAAAAAAAAGCATGAGTGAAGTCATTGTTTATATTCAAAATGAAAATGTTTGATTTATATATAAATTTTTATTAATTAATAAAAATTCTGCAGTAATTTTCTTTTCTCTTTTTTTATGCACATATCAGATCAGAAGTGAAAGTTTACTGAGGTGGGGGGGGGGGGCTTAATTTAAAACCCCCGGTTGCACATTTTAACAAACTAGAATCTACACTACCTGAGGATGATTCCATATAAATGTCACTAAGCATGGCTTTGAAGTACTTGAAAAAAAAAATTTAAAAGGTTTCCCAATATGCTATGTAAAACTTGGGCCACCATTTGGCCCCAACTGGGGCCCGGATTGGGTTTAACAAACTAGAATCTATACACCTGAGGATGATTCCACATGGTTTCATCTTTCCTGGCCCAGTGGTTCTTGAGAAGAAGATTTTAAAAGATTTTCCTATATATTCCTATAACACTTTGATCGGCTATTTTGGCCCCAGCTTATCCCCGGGGTTTTTGAACAAATTAAATCTACACTACCGGGATGATTCCACATGAGTTTCATCTTTCCTGGCCAATAGTTTTTAGAAGAAGTTTTTTAAAGATTTTTTCTATATATTCCAATGTAAAATTTGGGTCGGCCATTTTGGCCCCACCCCAGCCCCGGGGGATGGATTTAAAAAATTATCAAATCTGAGGATATTCCACATGACTTTCCTCTTTCCTGGCCCAGTTGTTCTTGAGAAAAGATTTTAAAAGATTTTTCCTATAATTCCATGTAAAACTTTGATCGACCATTTTGGCCCCACCCTACCCCCAGGGGGGCATGATTTGAACAAATTTGAATTACACTACCTGGATGATTCCACAAGGGTTTCATTTACCTGGGCCAAATGCTTCTTGAGAAGAAGATTTTAAAGATTTTCCAAAATATTCCTATGTAAAACTTTGATGGCCATTTTGGCCCCACCCTAGCCCCGGGGGACATGATTTGAATAAACTTGAATCTACACAATCTGAGGATGATTCCACATGAGTTTCATCTTTCCTGGCCCAGTGGTTCTTGAGAAGATTTTTAAAGATTTTTCCTATATATTCCTATGTAAAACTTTGATTGGGCCCTTTTGGCCCCACCCTAGCCCCAGGGGTCATGATTTGAAAAATTTGTCACCCTACCTAAAATGATTCCACATGACTTTCATCTTTCCTGGCTAGTGTTAATGAGGAAAGATTTTTTAAAAATGCCATTTTTTTCTCTATTTCAAATTATTCCCCTTGGAAAAAGGGCATGGCCCTTCATTTGAACAAACTTGGATTCCCTTCACCCTGGATACTTTGTACCAAGTTTGGTTGAAATTGGCCCAGTGGTTCTTGAGAAAAAGAGGAAAATGTGAAAAGTTTACAACGAGACAACACACAAAACGACGACAACACAGACGACTGACAAATTTTATCAGAAAAATCACTTAGCCTTGGCTAGGTGAGCTAATTAGGGCACCTCAGACTAAAATGTGGATATACATTAAAACCCAAAAATATCTCAATGACCAAACTGAAGAATGATAGGTAACAACTTATTTTTTTGTTTTTATGAATGATATGAAGTATAAGCCTTGTCCTACCAGAGGGTTTAAATAATCATGATCGATTATGAAAAACATTTGTGAAATTAGCATTATTTTTTTATTCTAAAGTATTAAACAACTTTTATGGTATATACATATATGTGTATCAAAGTGACTGCCTATAGATGCCATAAAATTATAAATGATAAAACTTTCAAAAAATTCTACCAATCCTTTCCATTCCATATACAATTCAGTTTTAAGATAATTTAGATTCAAAGGAAAGGCAAGGTCTGATAAATTGACCTTTTTAATCAGTGTTTAAGGGACTCCATCTCAGCCAGGAAGGACAACTCTAATTTATTATGTAATTCAAAAAAAATCAAAATGAAGCTTAAAAATTAAATTTTTATGCAACAAATTTCATTATATACCTCTAAATGTGCTTTAAGGTTCTTTGAAATTTAGAAGGTCTAATAAAAAGTCGAAATTTTTCACCAAAAACATTTTAAGATTACAAATTTTAAGAAATTGATGTTCATTTAAATCAAACCATATATTAAGATTAACTAATTTAAAA
>NW_026917887.1:0-13846 GCF_032062105.1 Saccostrea cuccullata | reverse complement strand
TTTTATCAATATTTATATTCCCTATACTACTTTTAAAAGATAGAAAAAGGGTTTGGGAAATATTTGAAAACTTTTTTATTTTAAAAATAAATATTAAATATGTTGGACACAAATTTGGTCTTTTTCTTTACTAAAATGAAAAAATTACCTCCCTTTGTCAGGAAGCCTATAGCTTAAAAATTAAATATATTCATATGTATTTTTCTGGCTTGAAATAATTTATTATGTTTATTCTTACAATTAAAAAAGAAAAAAATCATTTTCAATTATTTTTAATGTCAGAACCCAAAACACCTTAAAGACAGAAATACTTAAAACTGAAAGCATAACAACCTCTTTTATGCAATTTTTAAACAGACATTGATTTAGCAGCAGATCCCTAATAAATGTAAATAAATTGTAATTTTATATATAGTAGTGAATATTTTTTATGTTGTTTTTGAGCACGAGACCTAAACACACATTTGTTGATTTTCAGCAGTAGAAATCAAAGACAATAACTTACTAGCAAAATTAGTGTTTTTTTTTTGAATTATTTTTTGCCAGTGAATTTATGGCCCCAAAATTTATTTTGTTTGCAATTGGTGTAGGTCCAAATATGCCTTAAATATCATGCTGCGCATCTGGGATATGTTTTGTTTCTTTAGTCCTTGAGGTCTATTGCAGCTGAGGATGAGCATCTGAAATGTTCAAGGGGTGTGTGAAATTTAAGGGAAAATTCCCATGTGTCTTGTATGCCACTGATAATGCAAACAGGTCTTAGCCACCAATTGAAAAGCAGATACTGTAAAAAATTGTTCGGTTGCATGGGGAAAACAAAGGACCCCCAAAATGGTGATTCTGGTGAAAAGGTGGGGTAAATTGATTATTTTGTAACCTCTATTTTAGCATCTACGTACTTATTTCATCTGATTTCATTCGTTACAACGATGGTGTCTACTGTTCTGAAGGATATGGAGATAACAAACAGTATTCAATACCAAAGTCCATAAAACAATACAAAATAGGAACAGAGCAAACAAATAGTAGTTGAAAAGGTTAATGCATGTGCATTATGTCGTTTTTAATAACCTTTAAATCGATTTGATAAGAGCAATTGATTTAGGAAATTATCTTGTATGAGTAGTACTTTTGCAGTGTAAACTAGAGGTACTGTGAGCAATGAGCTCACTAAATGATACCCGCTGCCTCCCTTTGTACTTAAAAAAAATGGCAGTGTCCATGTTTTGCTAGGGGGAAAACCCAAAAAATATGTGTCGAATCAAAGATAGGAGGTGCACAATGGTTTGTAATAAAGATTCTGTGAAAGTTTCATTAAATTTATTAGTGGAGAGAGGAGTTGCGGATAAGAAGGGGACCCCAGAGCGTAACCGGCAAGGACGTACATAACGATTACTATATACCCTCCCGTTTTTTAAGCGGGGGGTAAAAAAAGAAAGGTATTAAAGGTTATTTCAAAAATTATAATTTAATTTTATATTTAAATCTGATTTATAAAAACTGAATTTAAGATAATTTACATTAAGATTTCAACTGCCCGGGTGAAATGTGTCCCATGTAACTTCTTCATGGTACTTTTTTTAATTTTATTTACTTGATACATGATGGTTTAAAAAAATAATTTTTAGTTATTTCCTTTTTGGTCTGATGTAAGTGCAACACTTGTATACTAGTATTTTATTCTGCTTGTGTTCGATTGAGTGTAATTAAAATTATTTTCATATAAAAGGGAAAACTGAGAAAAAAGTATTGAAACTCATAGTTAATATAAAATGTTTAACTTGGCAGTATTTAAAAAATATTGGAATGTACAATTAAATAGTACATTTAAAAGGAAAAACTGGCATGAAGGAGAAAACACTATACTTTAGGGTTTTTTTATCTTAAGTTTACCCTTTTGATGATAATCAAAAGGATTATAAGATTAGGATTTTAACGATAGTTATAAATTTTAAAATCTTTGCATTAAGATCCACTTTTTCATTTTTAAAAAAAAAATCAAAAGATTAAAGCCATAGAAAAAAAAAAGAAACTTTCTTAATCATGACAAATCTGTCCCGACTTAAAAGTTAATCAAAATTTTAATTTTAAATCTAAAAGTTAACGGGGTTCATATGCATAAAAAATTAGGATTTTTTCATAAGTATTTACTTATTCCCAAATCAAACTGCTTAACTAAGAACATACTTTAAATTTACATAAAAATTCTAAGTGCCTTACTTAGTGCATCTTTGCAAAGCATTCCTCTTGCTTAAAATAAAACGTCACAATGGTGTGACGTCATTGCGGGTTTTGACATATTGAAATTTCCCCTTCTACGTCATCATCATCGTCTGAATATGGCAGAAAAAACAAAACCCAACTGGACAATGGAAAAATGTTAACATTTAACCGGTTTTTCAACGATAATAAGAAAATTTTGAGGGCTAAATTGGCGCCAAGTACCACTCAAAGAAGAGGGAGATTTGGAAAACTATTACTGAAAAATCAATGCAGCCAACCCTTCAAACCGTCCGGACTATAGAAGAAGTCGAAAAGAAGTGGCACAACATCTACATGAAGGGGAGGGGAGAAATTTCTGATTTTAGAAGAAGTTTGAAAAAAAAGGTTCGTGAAAAGTTTTGTTTTAAAGCAGCCATGTTGTTTACCGTACCTAAAACAAGGATATAAGGGTGATAAACCTTTGTCGGATTAGGCATTTTAACGGGATGTAAGCAGTAAATTCCAAATTTGATATTCCAAGTTAAGAGACTCATAATGTATTAAAAATTTATTTTAAAATGCGGAAATTAACGGCAAAATTGGAAATTTACAGCTTACGTCAATTCTATCTGTTTCAATCAAAACATTCGGTGATAGACAATGAAATAGGCGGATACAATTCGACGCGGACGGGGGGAAAACATGGATTGAAATAGGATCAAAATTATTTTCAATCCACCTGAGCTGTTTTTAAAACAAAGGGTGAATGTACATCCAAAATTAACTAAATTTTAACTCCCAAAAATATTGTTTGAATTACATTGATACGAGTTTTAGCTTATAATTTTAAAAAGGAAAATTAATCAGGAGATATTTGATTCTAGAAAAAAAAGGGGGGGAAAATTTGTATAGTCAGATTATGGCTTAACATGACAATATATTTTATTTGTAGGATTATAAGAATGCATAGTTATAAACTTTTTCTTACTGGAAATGTAAACAATTTATTTAAAAAATGTTACAACCCCCCCCCCCCCCCCCCAAAAAAAAAAAAAAAAAAAAAACATAAAAAATGTAATAATTTTTATATTTACCAAACAAAAAGTATTTGTCCCATAAATATTAATTTATTTAAAACACTGGACAAAAAAAATTCAAACTGTACCAAAATTCAAATTATTTGTCTTCTGGATCAAACAATAATAATTGCCTTTTAGGTAGCTGCGGTGGATTGAAAATGAATTTTGATCTGCAATTTCAATCCGCTGTTTCCCCACGTCGTCTTCAATTGTACCCGCCCATTTCACTATCTATCTTTGAATGTTTTGATTGTAACAGATAGAAATGACGTAAGCTGTGTATTTCCAATTTTGCCAGTTAATGTTGCGGTTTTTTTTAAAAGTACCAAAGTTACATGTCTAATACTGTACCGTAGGCCTTTTGGGTCGTTTAAATTCGAATAACAAAAGATAGGTGTCAAAGACTGAAAGAGTAGACTGTCAAATTTGGAAAGTTTACGCAAATTCAGACGACCTTGGTAATCATGCAGATTGTTTAATTTTGATTTATTAGTATATTATTGGTCATGGTGTCACTGTGTGTACCCTAAAGGCCCGTCCCGAGAATATCCATACCTTTATTTTTTTTATAACCCCCCCCCCCCCGACCAATATTTACCGAAAATACTTTAAATACACAATCTAATAAATAGTAAATCCTCTCGCATACTCGCTACACTAACATCGGATCTAACATTACTTTTAATTAGATTGTGCACACCGCGAAGAACTTTTATATTTTCCAAACAAGTGCGTAGATCTATGTAATAATGATTTGTCCAGAAACAGAAAAAAATCATATTGTTAATTACAATCAGCTCGAAAATTATCAAGCCATATAGGAAAAAATATTACTATTTCAGCTAAAGTGATCCCCTGTATTTCTTTGATAAAGAAAATGTAACTTTTTAAATACATGAAACAACGGATATATCTTTTTGAAAGCAACAAAAAACAAATTTTAAATAAAAATAAAATGCTTCAATTTACATAGGTAGAGGGCCGGTAGAGAAACCATTAAGTGCATTGTCACAAGGGTTGAGGAGGAAATTGGTGAAAAATGTTTCATTCAATATCGGGGGCCTTTATTTCATGACGTTTAACAATTTCAACAGGGGGATGGGGGCATTCCATCGAGTTCACTGCAAGGGTCTTTTAAAGTGTCAGTAATTTATTACTTGAAATTTTGGTATTCCTGTTCATAACTGTTTTTAAATTTTTTTTAAAAATAGTAAATCAATAATTTGATGTTCATAAATGACGAGATAATTCTTTAAAAATTATTTTTAAACAGCCGAGTGGTAGGATTTTCAGCTCGACCCACAGCTCTCAACGTGCACGAGTCAGCCCATTACCCAAAGAAGACGTTATGCGTATCTCGACCTTCCCAGCCGCCAAATTCCCCAAAAGAAATACAAATACATGTAACCTGCCAAGAAACTTAAACTCGAATTTGAGAACCTCCGTCTAGAAATGCCCTTCTGAACAACAAAGAGACTTTAATAAAAAAGGGCTTATAAAACTTTTATTCCTTTTCAAACATTAATGTTTATACTAAAATAAATTATATTTGATGAGGAAAAAAATAGACAAGACCCGGGGCCACAGCGCTACCTGAGCACATCGGGTTTAATTTATCCCCCCCCCCCCCAGGGGTTCATCTCTGAAAAATTGAACTACACTACCTAATGATTCCATATAAATATCACTAATCATAGCTTTGAAGTACTTGAAAAAAAGATTTTTAAAAAGGGTTTTCCCTTTTATATCCCGTTTGTAAAACTTGGGTCACCATTTTGGCCCCACCCTTGCCCCGGGGGGCATGATTTAACAAATTGAATCTACACTACCTAGGTGATTTCCCCAATTTCATCTTTCCTGGCCCAGTGGTTCTGGAGAAGAAGATTTTTGATTTCTCTTTATATTCCTATGTAAAACTTGGGGGGCCCTTTTGGCCCCACCCTTGCCCCGGGGGTCATGATTTGAATACAGTTGAATCACACTACCTGAGGATGATTCCACATGAGTTTCATCTTTCCTGGCCCCTGGTTCTGGAAAGAAGATTTTTTATTTTTCTTTATATTCCTATGTAAAACTTGGGTCGGCCATTTTGGTCCCACCCTTGCCCCGGGGGGCATGATTTGAATACAGTTGAATTCCACCTGAGGATGATTCCACATGAGTTTCATCTTTCCTGGCCCAGTGGTTTGGAGAAGAAGATTTTTGATTTTTTTATATATTCCTATGTAAAACTTGGGCGGCCTTTTGGGGGCCATTGGGGTCATGATTTGAAACAGTTGAAACTACACTACCTGAGGATGATTCCACATGAGTTTCATCTTTCCTGGCCAAGTGGTTCTGGAGAAGAAGATTTTTAAAGATTTTTCCTATATATTCCTATGTAAAAATTTGGTTGGCCATTTTGGCCCTACCCTTCCCCGGGGGGTCATGATTTAAAAACTTAATTTAAACACCTAGGATGATTCCACATGATTTATCTTTCCTGGCCCGTATTTTGGGAGAAAAAGATTTTTAAAGATTTTTCCAAATTTTCCTATTAAAAATTGGGTGGCCTTTTGGCCCCCCCTTCCCCCGGGGATCTATTTGAACAAACTTGAATATACCTACCTAGGATGATTCCACATGAGTTTCATCTTTCCTGGCCCAGTGGTTCTGGAAAAAAGATTTTTAAAAGATTTTTCCTATATATTCCTATGTAAAACTTGGGGGGGATTTTGGCCCCCCCCTTTGCCCCGGGGGTCATGTTTTAACAAACTTGAATTACACTACCTGAGGATGCTTCCACATAGTTTCATCTTTCCTCCCCAGGGGTTTGGAGAAGTTTTTTTAAAAATGCCATTAATTTTTAACAAATTCATGATTATCTCCCCTTGGAAAAGGGCGTGGCCCTTCATTTGAACAAACTTAACCCCCTTTCCCAAATACTCTGTCCAAGTTTGGTTAAAATTGGCCCAGTGGTTCTTGAGAAGAAGATGAAAATGTGAAAAGTTTACGAAAAAAAGGAGACACAAAACAACAAAATTTTGATCAGAAAAGCTTCGGCTCAGGTGAGCTAATAAGTGTTACTCTAAAAATGATTCATTGTAATGTGATTTCTGTATGCTCTACCATCAAGATTGTCAGGGACACAGTTGTTGTCAGCATCATCTTCATCACTGCCCTCATCAGAATCATCGTCGTTTTCTCCACCTCGTCAATGTTTGGCGTGTTGAGAAATTTTTGCTAAGTTTGAAGTACGGCGCAAGCCATGATAATCTTGCAAGCCCTCTCTGGACACAACCTTATCTCAGAATGTGGTACGTGAAAACGTCTTTTCCATTGTCCAATGGTTCTCTCCACAATGCACCTCGTCACCTTGTGTGATCTATAATGAAAAATAAATAAATAATTGATTAATGAAGAGTATAAAAATTGGGGAAGGGTATGTTCTAACTTACCCGTATATATTATTTCTGGGTTTTTTTTTTCGAATGGCGATAATTCGGTAATTGACTGTAAATTAACCGGGAAATATGTAGATGTTAAAAAATGCGAGAAAAAAGTTCGCAGTATTACATGATTATTAGATAAAACATTTACCCATTGTATCTTTTTCCTGTTGGGTTGAGGGGTTAAAGGAAGGGGGCAGGATCCAGTTTTTGCACGGATAACCACTATCACCGAATAGGTAATTAAACGGAATTATCCGGGTGTTTGAAATAATTGGGTAATGCCACTTTCTCCAAAATTTTTGCGTCATGTGTTGACCCTGGCCACTTGGCGACTATGTCCTGTATATGACAATGTGCGTCCACGACAAGCTGCACATTAACACTGTGGAAGTTTTTTCTATTAACAAATTCTTCTTCATTAAGAGGAGATATCTAACATGGGTCCGTCGATAGCGCCGAGCACTCCCGGGGAAATTTGGGGATTGCGTGAAAGTCTGTCTGGTGCCGGTGAATTTTAGGTGGGGGGAAATTTTATGTTTTTTTAATATATGCGGTCGAGTTAAGGCTGTAGAGACCCTTTAACAACCAACACAGTGGATTGGTGAATCCGAAGTCATCCCCGTTACATAACTGCATTTTTCCTGTTGCGAAATAGCGAAGAGCTATCATACTTGTAGATTTTTGGTATGCTACAATTTCACTTGTTGCTGGTGAAACGAAATCGTCAATCAGCGTCCCGATATGTTCAATTCCTTGTCTATCAAAACGGTAGGGGTGTGCCCACAGCATTGTATTCCGTAAAGGGATCTAATCTCGGCTTAAAAACACGGCGTTGTCTTTGCGTCTTGCAGCCATTTTGCTGTGGTAAGCAAAATGCTTAAAAACTTTAGACAAGGTGAGGGGTTGTTTAACTTTAAGCATATTCTAAAACATTAAGTAAGTATAAAAAACTTCATGCAAACCACTTACAACGTAAAGTGACGTACTAAGTAAAAACGTCACTCTCTTAAGGTAAATGGCACTTGAATATACTTAGCAGAATAAGAATTTTTATGCATATGAACCCTATATTTTTTTGCTATTCTTTGAATAAAATTAAACCTTTTTCGAATAATGGCAATATTGATTACGTAAAAATGTATTATGTATATTGACAATGTGAACAGAGTTTTCCCTACTATTTTACTGGTTGGTCCCCACACAGTAAAATTTTTCCAACACAGTAACAATTCAAATTTTATGCGTGCGACACAGAAAAATCTTAAAGACACAATATTAGATCTGTGATAATGAGAAAATCGAAACATATATATATTTTCTCTATCTAAATAATTAATTAAAAATTTACAGTCTTTCAATTCTAAAGGTATCGAGAGCACTTAATTAGGGTTTCACCTAGCAAAACCAGTTATATCCAAACCCTCGCCAACTTTGCAATGAAGGAACAAAGACAAATAATTTGTTTTCACACTTCCATTTAATGGTTAATTGGAGTTGCAATAAAAAAACATTGTATCATTTTTTTGAAAAAATATTTAAATGTGTATTTTGTATAGAACAACAGTTCTAAATTATTTTGACACTATAAATCAAACATAACATTATACCGAAATCATTTAATCGATGTAAATAAATTGTTTTAAATTTTAAGGAACTCTTAAAAGATTTTACTTTTCTAAATTTTTTTTTTTTTTTTAATCGGTTATTCAATCAAGAAAACTGAAAAAAAAAAAATAACGGCATATTTATTTCATAAAGGGGAAGTTCACTGTATCGACCAAATTTCCTCTGCTTTTCAGAACATGTGCTTTTTCGTTTATCAATATGTACGACTATGCCATTTATGTAAAGAATTGGGTTTTTTTTTTAAAAAGTATGTTCATGTATTCTTTTGAAATTATAATGAATAGTGATTAAATTAAAAGGGAAAATTGCAAAAAACCCTGCGTCCAAAAATGATTAGAATTTGAATAATATTCAAGCTCAAAGTCTATATACATTATAAAATATGAGCAGAGCAAACAAAGACCTCCAAAACATGGGGTGAGGTGAGATCAGGTGAAATGGTGGAAGAGCATCCCCTCCCAAACAGGTCACACCAGCTGTATGCTCCTTGTCATGATCGGGAAATAACGGGAAAATTAATACTCAATTCAACGTGTCAATAATGGCCTAACAATAAGTATGAAATGTGCTCATTACTGTACTTTTTTTCTTTTTTATTCAATTAAAATATTATCAAAATTTGAGTGTAGCGGTGGACTTACTAAACATAAATTATCCCTATTCTTTTTACACTTCTCATATATTTATTTCTGAAGTTTGGGGGAAAAATTTAAAAAAATCTAAATCTTGAATTTAATATTCAAATGGAAACTTAACTGGGCCTTTGTAAACCCTTCATAATCAAGTTTATCCTGAATAATTTCCTCAAAAAAAATTTCGTTAACGTAGAACCAGTTTTATAATTATAATAATGAAATTGTTTAGTCTTGTTAGATCCATTATGACGTCATAATTAATTCAATGCCATTTTTCCCGTACTTTACAATTCAAAAAATGGTACAAAATCTGCATTTTGAAATTCACAGAATTCAATTTAAAATCATGCCAAATAATTTAATTCAATTTATACATTTCATGGTTATAATGCTCAATGCAATATGTTTCTTGAATTATAGAAACCTGAGCACCTTTCATTTATTATCTTACTTAATTAAGTAAACAAATTCAAGACTATATTGTGTAATGAAATTAAAACGTATACATGTACAACTTACTGTAATAATGTGAATGGTATGTATCAATTTTGAAGGAATGCAAATGCAAAAATCATTAGAAATCTTCTAAATACTGGAAAATTTTTATGAAATGTGTCTAAGTCAAAGATGTACGTGGTGTAGATCGTGTGTACGTTTTTGTGATATCTATCATGAAATAATGTGCATTCCTTTTCATAATTATTTGTTACTTATTCATATTCTTGGTGTTTAATTACAATTCTTGTATTGAATATGATTTTTTGAAATAAAAATCAATTTTGATAAAAAAATTTTTAATTAAAGAACCCCAAACAGTTATTAAATAATTAAATTTGTAAGTGAAAAAAAGGTAAAAATTTAGCATCTGTAAATAACCTATCTCTCATTAGGAGGAAAAGGTAAAAACCCGAATCATTTGGGTAGTTCCATCATATTAACGATTGAAAACATTGTGACAAAGACTTCTGAAAAATTTTTAAAAATGGGTGGAAAATTCACTGAAAAAATAGAGTTCATTTGCCTATCTTTTTTTAAAAATGTGGACTTATTTTTTTATGTCAATTGAATAAAAAAGAAATTATTCTTGAGAAATGTTGCTTCATACGGCTCAGTCAATAAAGTCTATAAACGACAGTGTTTGAAAAATTTTTTTGTGATTTTTATATTTTTTTTCTTGACAAGTACCCCTAAAAATAACTAAAAATGTGTGGTCGCAGTATGTAATTACCATTCCAAGTTTCACAGGCTGTACTACATTTAAAAAGAAGGAAACATATCATGAGTTTTTAACTATTGATAAGCAAGTACAAATTTTATTTTTGAAAAGTTTGAAAATCTTGTGACAAAGACTTTTCCGACATAGGTTTCCCTTTAAACATAAAAACAATTTATAAAAAAAAGAGGGAAAAGATTGATATTAATTAAAGGATCTTTCTTAAAAAATCAATATCAAATCACATGCCCAACCTAGCTGGGTTTTTACATTGAACACGAGACAGTTGGAATGATTCCCATTTAACATTAAAACAAAATGGATGTAACTATGCATAGAACAGTGCTTATGACTTGTCTACAAGGGCACTATTGCTAACATATTATTCATAACTGTGATTTTAAAGGGAAAACTTCATCGTCGAAGAGAATTCTTATTCCCATTGAATACATTTATTGGGAACTTATTAACGTGTTCTGTTGGTCTACCAGTCTATGGTTTGCAATCGTTTTTCCCCAACTTGCAAAACAATACTGCATGTTCGATTTGTGGATTCATCATTTTTAGTTTGTGTACAGTATCAGTTATGAATATTGTCTTAATATCCTTTAACAGTTATGTTTTTTTGTGAAATTTACACATTATGAAACGATTTCTTTCCGAAACATACGAATTATCCTTTTATCTTGGCTTTTCTATCCCACCTTGTTCACCCACCTCTGCTTGAAGTGTGGGGGAAATTTCATTTTTGACCCCTGAGACAAATTTGTAGTCCAACGCTAACCAACGATGAATATCGATATTTCACCCGATTTTGCAGCTATAATAATATTTCCCTCCTTAGCATACTTCTATTTCGAAATTATTAAGAAAATAAAGTAGCAGAAAACGTGTTAACAACAAGCAAAGTGACAATTCTCAAAGGAAAAAAAAGAAAGACAAATGGTTTGGTCAGTTTTTTTTGGGTTTTCTCCTATTGTGTCCTACATCTGCCATTTTTGTCCCCCCTTTGGAAAACGAGGGGACATTAATCCATTCGTCTGTCCGTCAGTCTGTCCGTCACAAAAAATTTAACCTTGCCCATAACTTTTATTTAGTAGAGCTATGACTTTCATATTTCACATGTGTATTCCTTGTGACAAGACCTTTCTTTGGGTACCACCAAATTTAATATTTTGACCTTGACCTTGTAGTTTACCCACTTTTACACAGAAATTTCAAACTTTTACTTTGGCCATAACTTTTGAATGGAAGGTACTAAACTTTTTTATTTCACATATGTATTGTTTGTGGCAAGACCTTTTATTATACCAAAACCTTGACCTTTTGACCTTGACCTTGGAGATTTACTACTTATGAAAAAACGTTAACCTTGACCAAAGTTTTGAAGGTGAGGACTAAGGCTTTTGTACTTCACATATGTAATCCTTGTAGAAAACCTTTTATTATAATCAATTTTAACCCTTTGACCTTGACCTTGGAGTTTTAACTACTTTTTAAAAACTTTAACCTTGGTCACAACTTTTAAACAGTAGATACTAGGGCTTTTTTATTTCACATATGTATTCCTTGTTGCAAACATTTCATTAGATACCAACAACCTTGACCTTTTGACCTTGACCTTGGGTTTCAACTTTGAAAAAACACTAACCTTGACCATAAGTTTTGAACGGTGAGGGCTGGGCTTTGTTCTTCACATATGTATTCTTTTTTTGGGAAGACCTTTTATTGGATACCAACAATTTTTACTCTTTGACCTTGACCTTGGAGTTTTAACTGCTTTAAAAAAAATTAACTTTGGTAAATTTTGAACAGTAGATACTAGGACTTTTATATTTCACATATGTATTCTTTGTGGCAAGTCCTTTCATTGGATATCAACAACTTTGACCTTTTGAACTTGACCTAAAAAATTTACGTATTAGTAAAAACTTTAACCTTCCCACAACTTTTGAACGGTAAGGGCTAGGGCTTTATACTTCACATATGTAATCCTTGTGAGAAAACCTTTCATCAACAACTTTACCCTTTGATCTTACCTTGGAGTTGACCTATTTTTAAAAAAGTTAACTTTGGCCATAACTTTTTAAAGGTTAGGATAAGGGTTTTATCCTTCAGAAAAATCAATTTCAATGAAATTTCTATGAAATGACATATGATAGGATGTTCATATTAGACACAATATGTCATAAAAAATAACATCTCACCAACAAAGACACCAAAGCGGGGGACCACAATTCTTTGAATTTGCTTGTTTTGATCAACATTGTAGATGCTAATATGGAAAAAATAAGCATTTGGATCCATGGCATTTGTCTTCACTTGGCTATTTCAAATCCTTTTTTTTACCCACTGTTTTATTCCTTTTAAACAAGAAATAAAATGGAGATACATTTTTTCACTTTTTTAAATTAACAATCAACACTAACAATACAAAATCATAAGACAGGAACAGCAAAGCGAGTGTTCTGAAAAATAAGCAACATTGTAGATGCTAATATGGAAAAAATAAGCATTTGGATCCATGGCATTGTCTTCACTTGGCTATTTCATATCCTTTTTTACCCACTGTTATTGACATTCTATCATTACAATAAAGAAGCGGCTTCCGAAATTGTATATATAAAGATTGCCGTTCTATGTCACAAAGGTTTTTTATTATAAAAATATTTTAATTGATTGTTTACTAATAAATTCCTTATCAATTTGTTGAATTTGCATTATTTTTCGAAAGAAATGATGGATGATGGATGAAGTACATGTAAGTCTAGGCCAGCATTTTTAATTTTAGGTTTTAGGTTTTAGGTTTTAGGTTTAGAAATCAGAATGAAAAAGTCCCATAGGAGGAGGAAATAAAAAAAAATAAAATTATATTTTGGATAATTTCACTTTTCTACATTAATTTTTGCTTCTTTTTTTATGCTCTCCTAACAGGCCTCTTGCCACTGGACACATAAGGGTTACAAAGGGAAAATGAATCTTTAATTGTTTATTTCATCATCTACCAGTTGGGGTAGTGATATAAATCTTTTGATGTTGGACAAAATACAGATTTTTTAAAAAAAAAAATCAATTTTTTAAATCTCTTTTAATATATCTTCATTTTTGTTTTTAATGTGTGTTAGGTAGAAATTATTCCAAAATATTATATACTTGAGACCTATAAAAGTAATAATTCCTTTCATAAAACAGACAGGGAGTATCTCCAGGAGTATTGAGGAGTAGGGGGGAATTTTTTTCAGTTAAGTGTAAAATAATTTTTCTGGCTGTCATAAACGATACTACATGCCTGTATATATTTGTATATTCTTGTTATCAAATAGTTGAAATATTTTATTTCTTTAGGTTATTGTTTATTTCTTCCTAATGGACTTAACTTTCCCATAGTTTTATTCATTACATCTGATGCATAAGCGACCCTTTTCAGAAGAATGATGCTAAGACTGTAAGCTATAACAGAAACCTAAACAATGTCTCTGACAAAAGCTACCATGGGCAGTTTTAAACCTGTGGGAGGAAAATAATTTACAATTACAGACAGTTACTTTTGAATGGATGCATAGTTATCACACCAATATGTCACTTTGCAACAAAGTCGTCGGCATTTTATTGTTCCCTGAATGTGTGAAAGTTTTGAATGGGACTCCCATCATAATTACT
>NW_026917886.1:0-13954 GCF_032062105.1 Saccostrea cuccullata | reverse complement strand
ATGTTCAAAGGTCATATAATCACAGTACCGACCACAATGCGAAAAGAAATGCTAGACCGCGTCCACAGCTCTCATCTTAGAATTGTCAAATGCAAGAGCCGAGCTCGTGAAACCTCATTCTGGCCATGGATGATTTCTTCTATTCAAGAAGTGGTGGAAAGCTTCCCAATCTGTGCAGTAAAAAGCAAATAGAATCCAAAGGAACCTCTTGTGGAATCTAAAACTCCTCTTCTCCATGGTCCATTGTATCAGTTGAATTGTTTGATTTTTAAGGACACTCGTACTTGCTTTGCGTTGCTTCTCAAAGTGGCCTGACTTTGCTAAACTTGAAAACTAAACTAGAGGTAACACCATCTTACATTTGAGAAGTATATTTTCACGTTTTTGGATATCGTACAAATTCATATCGGACAACAGTCCCCAATTTTCCAGCGAATCCTTCAGGCAATTTTCAAGGAATTATAGCTTCATTCACTTGACATCTAAAAGCCCACACTTTCCGCAAGCAAATGAACAGATTGAGCGCACTGTACTAACAGTTGAACAACCCCTAAGCAAGTGTTCTGATCCATAAAAAGCCATACTTACTTACAGAAACACTGCAAATGACATTCTAGGAATGTCCCCTGCACAAATATTCTTTGGCAGACGTCTCAAGACGGACCTATAGCATCAAAACTTTTGGAATCTACAACAGTTGGCATGCAGGATATTCAAGAACGCCTTAAAACCCGCAAATACCAACGAAAGCTGAACTTTGATGCACATGCTGGAAAGAAGTTGCGTTATCTTTATCCTGGGGAAACTACTATCATGCGCCATGAAAACAAAAGGACAGTTGTTGTGCAACAACACAGTTCTCCAAGATACTACTGTCTTGAAACACAGTCCTGGAAACACAATCGCCGAAACAGACGCCACATCCGTCCCATTTCCGCAACAACCAGGCGCGTAGTAGCCAGGCTTACTTTTGTACGCAAAAACGTCATCATTTTCAAAAAAAAAAAAAAAGGAAAGAAAGAAAAGAAAAGAAAAGAAAGCGAGAAGGCGTAATATTGGAAAGCGTCAGGCGCGGATCCACAAATTTTTTTCAAGGGGGGGTCCACCCCAGTCAAAAAACAAATCCAATCCAAAAAAAAACAAAAAACCTTTAACTCGCCCAAAACCGCAAAAAACCTATTACGTGGGGGTGGGGTGGGGGTGTAGTAGTCTATGACTGCTTCGATCTGCCCCAATTTTTTTTTTCACTTTTCATACCCATTTCACACGTATTCGCGTTTACCAGGGGGGTCCAGCGTTTTCCAAGGGGGGTCCAAGGTAACTTTTTTCTTGCTTTAAGTATATACATTTTTTAACCTTGTAAATTCCAGGGGGGTCCTGACCCCATACCCCCAACCCCCCTCTAGATCCGCGCATGAGCGTACTCATATTTTTTGCAAAATATTAGCAAATAATTAAAAAAAAATTAGAGACAATCTAGAATTAACGATAAAAAAATAAATGAAAATCAAAATCAACAGAATCAGTTTTGGGGAAAAATACGATATTATACACCTAACTGAAATCAAAAGATTTTCCCGGATTTTGATTAACTATCGAATATTGCTGATTTTTTTTTTCAAGTGTAATAAATTATTACATTATTAAAGAGTTTCTCTATTGTAGATGTCACACAATAAAACCCCAGTCGGTTCCCTTAAAAGAAACGATAATTTTATTTAATGCCAAAAATTTCAATTTCTCTTAATGGAAACTACCTTCCAACCGCAATGCCTAACTTCTGTAACGATACCCCCACCCCCACCCCCAATTTTAACCCAGTAATATCAGATTCGTGGGAGACTTCAAAAATCATTATTCATCTTTATATATGAACATCAAAAATCGAAAAATTGGTAAAATTCAGTTTAACCTTGAAAACAATAATAATAAGCAGTGGCGGATTTAAGGGGGGCGCACCCCCTAAAATTGTCAAAGTTAGCATAAAGATAGTTTTGACGAGAAAATGTTTAATTGGTAGACCTCATTTTTACCCTACAAAACCTCTAGAATCCATGAGCTTCCGGGGGCTTCGCCCCCTGGCCCCCACCAGGCCTCAAGGCGGCCCCCAGTCCCCCTGCCTAAATCTTGCGCCCCCCTAACTTCAATTCCTGGATCCGGCCCTAATACACCATGTAAGGCATCCGTAACACTATCTTAAAACCAGTAGTATATTTTACATGTTTTTATAATTGTTGCAAAAAGTTAAAGATATATCAGATTTGTGAATATTTATGAACATTCATTTTAAAATGTATAAAATGTACATAGGTAATGTGCAAGAAAATGCGTTGAAAAGACTTCTTCTGCCTTTGTTATTTTCAATCTTTAGAGATGTATTTTTAATATTAATGTAAGCCTGACTATCAGTCAATTACGTCGTCTGTCTAAACCAGTCAACCACTCTAACCAACTACCGTATGTTACCATACGTGTTTTGTCGAGCTTCAAGTCTAAAATTGTTTTAGTGGGTTCGCTTTTGGACAGATCTTAATTTTCTCATTTTTAAGTGACTATCCGCTTTTTATACAAGGAAAGAACAGACCTTAAATGTGGCTGCATAACAAATAATCCTTTGCGATGCATAGCAACAGGGTGGTTTAAAAATAGCAACAACTTACTTGAAAAAAAATACAAACAACGATTTAATGCAATTTCCATGCCACAAACACTTTCGTTTGCGTCCTAAGTCACAGGATTTTGACTGTGATTAGACGATGATAGGGGCCGATGGTAGAGAATGATACACATACAGCTCATGTAGTTATTATCTTGGTTCTCCTGGCGGCAGAACAACTCTCTGACTCGCACCTTTCATTAAAATAATTACCTATTGAATAGTACGGATGAGATCTGCAGGTCATATCTAGCAATATATATTTTATACGCATGCAATTAATTCTTATGCGACGTGTACCAGTTGGTATTGTACGATTGTCTAGCCGTTTGTTGTTAAGAGACTCTTAAGAATACCACATATTACATGTACTCCGGTCCTTAACTTTTTCAAGGTTTTAGTGTTTCCCAGGATTATTCTTCAAGTGTTTGCTAATTGAGTTCCAAGTATAGTACACATTATCACGGAAGCTGGTGTATGCATTTGTGATATCAACTATGAACCTGATAAGGGTATACCGGCAATATATACCATGCCCATGAGTAAACGTTTCTTTTGCTTGTAAACATACAGCAAAAGATAAGAAGGGGTATGAAATTTAAATATAAGATGCTTTCAAAAGCGCTTTTTATAGCGAGCGCAGCGAGCTAAATAGACTAAAGTGTAAGAACAGAGGAAATCCAGAATGAAATCTGTACATATACGTCATGCATAGTTTTCTTTGCAACATTCCCAGAATTCATTTGCTATGAGGTTTCCATGCGAAATTGTTTTTGAAATTTGCATTGATCGTTACTTTTCCTATTTGCACAAAGCTTAAATGTAACACAAAATATTTTCAATACTCTACAACATAATTCATTGAATATTGCACAAGACCTGTAGTCTCGTTCAACCAGAAAATTCAGACTTCACAGTCTAGTCTTTGTCTCGTGTAGTTTGACGTTTGATTGATTGTGTATTGATTAACGTCCCTCTCGAGATTTTTCACTCATATGGAGACGCCACCACGTGCCGGTGGAGAGCTGCAAATTTTGTCCTTTATTCGGCACTCAAGGCCATTGAGCAGGGAGGGATCTTTTTCCTGCCAGCACTTACTGCGACACGGGACCTCGGTTCATACGGTCTCGTCCGAAGGACTGGTCTCCACGTCCCACAGGGGTGTTGCTAAAACGCGGAACGGAAAACGGAACGGAAAGCGGAACGGAACGGAAAACGGAAAATTTTTGTCAAACAAATAACATAGATTCGATATAAATCAGATAAAAAAGCAATATTCTTGTTGTAAAAATCATTTCTGATAAAAATTTATTGTAAACTATTATATATTCATGAGTCATACACAACTTCCGTGGAAAAAATGGTACTGAAAGAAATTCGACCCCCCCCCCCCCACACACACACACGAAATAGGATTTTCGTGTTTGGGCAAAGGACATATCCCCCTTTTTTTGGTTTGTCAAATTTGTTGTGTGTTGGAAAATTTTTACTGACCCCCCTTCTTTCAATTTGTTTCCAATGTCAATGTCTGTAAAGACAAAAATAACTATTTATGATATTCACATTACGCACGCGCAGTGTCGAATTCGCGAATCACGAAAGGGGGAGTGGCAGTTTTGGGTCTATGTAGGGGCCCACAGTCACATCAAAAATTGATTTATTAAACTTTGTGTATATTTTTGACACAAAAAGGAGGGCATACCTATTACAACTTTTCAGACCTTTCCAGTGAGTGGGAAAACAAACTCATTTTTTACGGGGTCATTCATATACACCCCCCTCCCCCAAACATACACACACATATATACCGCAAACAAAATTTAACTTCATTGAATGACATGAAAGTTTTCCAACTTTGTTTTTACAGAATTTAAATATATAGAAAATGTCTCTATTTTGAATAAAATTTTAACAACCAGTGTGTACAAGAGATGTTTCTTCGAGCTTGCCGTAAAGGTTTGCCCTTAACGTATTATCATAATAATTTTTTTTACATTTTACTTCTCTTTCATGGTTCATTTAGATATCAAATATTTGATCCCCCAGTCATAACCTTTTTACTACGGAAATGTTCGTTAAGTTGACATCCTCACACTTTTTGTGAATGTAATTAATGTAGTAAGTTAGTATAAAAAAATAGTACTGAAAGATGTTGGAACCTATCCCCCCTCCCGAATCAAACAATTGTTTTCTTTTTGTGTTTTATCCCCCCTCCCGGATCGGACAGGTGTTTCTTTGTGGGTTGGTGGTTTTCGAGTACTTTTCAAGTTCGTTTATCCCCCCTTTTCAAATTCGATTCTAGGTGACTGCTATATGTTAGCGATTTTCGTAAAAAAAGAGACTGAGCATGATAAAATCAACTTGTATTTAATAGTGGGGGATTGAATATGTACAAAATATATCGTTTATGATAAATTTTGTGTATTTTAAGTGATTTAATCCAAAATAATACATTCCGTTTTCCGTTCCGTTCCGCTTTCCGTTCCGTTTTCCGTTCCGCGTTTTAGCAACACCCCGTCCCACAGTGGGATTCGAACCTTTGAGGTAAGGATTAACTCCTTACTTCTCCACTCTAGAGCAGACGCTCTGACCACTGCGCCACGCGGACGATCGATTGCAGTTTGACGTTCGAAGGGGAATATCAACCAGAGATGTAATGTTATGTCTCTGCATCAACGATATAACTGTAAACTTTGTATAGAACTGCGCTCGCCCAAACCGTCACACCGTACATGTGAAATATATTAGCGGAATGTCTGAATTCATTTTTAGAATAAAACGGTTGGGAGGGGACCGATTCTTACAATAGCCAAACTATTGCCGATTCCTGCTCACTTACATGTAAAGAAAGCCGCATGAGTTTCGCCCAGAAAAGATGTATTAAAATATCAACCGTACTTGAAATTTTTTTTTTAGATTTGCGTGGACACTGAAATTCACGTAGAAAGAATATAAGTAAGATTAAACCGATGGATAAAGATTGGCAGCGGGTACAGAAATGCTTGTTAATTATATATGTCATGCATAATATGCGCAACTCGTTCCTATGACAGTTCAAATCTGCCAAGTAGAGACATTGCCCCACCTTCGAATTCTCAGACATTGAATCATTCCCATATATTTGATACATAGATGACTCCTTTTATGCTGAAATAAGTTCAAGGCTCCATTCAATGCTAACTGTTTTGATAAGTTTTTATAATATTAAATTACATTAGGAATGCTTTACGACAATTTTATGTATTCAATTTTGAGTTATCTCTTTTGATATGCAGTTTCAATGAATACCATTTCGTTTTCTCCAAAAAAAATATAAATTTTAAAATAAAAATTGTTTAACTTATTTGCATGTAAGGTACATGGAGATATTTGCTATTTATCTCTACATAATACTGTATAATCATCATTGTTCATTCCGGACTAACGTTCATAGATTTCGTGGGTCAAACTTGTCGACGCACCGTGGCCCACGAAGTAACATCCCCTCGAATGTTTATTTTGTTAACATATTGATTCATTGAACCATCGTATTTACAAAAAAAAAAACCCCCACAAAACTACGTTTCCACGAACAGGTAAAATGTTGCTTACCCACGAACATTGACCCCCCACGAATTAAAATGATTCCTTATTATGAAGTAATAAATAGCAAATATCATTGTAGATTTTTAAACAGGTAAAAACGAATCAGACTTATGTTTGAAATTTTAAAAAAGGAAATTAATGAATATTTTGAAAGATATATAAGTCTATTACATAATTTAAATCTGTGGTTAAATTAAAAAAAATTATCCGTAAATAATGGGTACTTTATGAAGAAATATTTATATAATAAAAAAAAAGTTTAATTTATATCTGAATGAAGTGCAACGCATGTGAAGGGTTTATATTTATAAGAGATTGGAAAATGAATTAGTGTACACTTATAGGAGTCATGTTCAACTTTAAAAATCACTTAAAATAAACCTAAGTATACTCTGAGTGAATTCATATTTTGTGATAAAAATATGATGAGTAAAAGAAAAAAAATATTACACATGTTTTCATATAAACCCAGATAAAAAAAAATCTGTCGATACATGGGCCTTTTGTTTTCTTATTGCAGTCTTTTTTTAAAAACAGCAACTTAGGTTTTAATTATCATCATAGATTATAATTACATGTACATGCATACCATATATGAAATCCTTGCATCCGGATTAATAAAACTGAAACCAAAATTAAATGCAATTTAACAAGGAAGGTTTTAAGCATGCTTCAGGTTTGTGTGCGAGTTTTACGTACATGTATATGAATCATTCTCTCAGTCTGAGAAGTATGCTCGATCTTTCCTCTGCTGAAAAAAATTACACAAACTTTGCTCCCATTTAATCCAACGACAATCCCAAACTGGAGCAATGACAAGCAAATAGGTACGTACACGCTTTAACTTAAAAAAAAATTGTTTGAATTCGTTTCAATTCAATATACAATTAAACCCCATTATCAATGCACATTGATAAATTTAGTTTAACTACATGTAAAACCTGGAATTCTTAAAAACAAAAGATAGAGGTACTGTGAGCGATGAGCTCACTAAATGATACCCCCCGCCTCCATATAGTTATTTTAATGGCAAAGGCCATGTTTTGCTGTGGCCGTGAAACCCAAAATATGTGTCGGATCAAAAAGTAAAATAGGAGTTGCACAATGGCAATATGTAATAAAGATTCTGTGAAAGTTTTATCAAATTTCATTCAGTGGTATGAGAGGAGTTGCGGATAAGAGATGGGTACCCCAAAGCGTAACAGACGGACGGACGGACGGACGGAAGTAACGATTACTATATACCCTCCCGGTTTTCAAGCGGGGGGTATAATAATAATAAATAGATAAATAAAATAGTTTAATAAAATCTTCGATCAGAGAGAGTTTAAAAACTTCAGCTCTGCTACTTGACTTAGAAATTCCTCATTTGGCTAAATAAATTCTTAGCGCAGATTAAAATTAGGATTTATGCGTCTTGCCTTCGAGTTCAAATTCCTTGGTCGTCCAATCATATGTACAATGAGATTTTATCTCTTTTTAGGAGTGATAAAAAATCTAGTTGAATAACGGAATGTAAAAGACTTCAAATAGGGTTTTTCTCAGTAGGGTTTTTTTCATATTAATTATTTTTCATATTAATTATTTTTATGCCCTTCGAAAAAAGGAGGGCATATTGCTTTGCTTCTGTCCATAGGTTGGTCCACTAAGTTTACGTTCGTTTTCTTCACAACCGTTGCACATACTGAAATGAAATTTAATATACAGATTTATCAAATGAAAATCAAGGTCAAGTTCTGTTTTGGGTACGATCGCGCCATTGCCACACAGGTACCCCTTCATCGAAGATTCGGAGGTGTAGTTTTTGCCCTTTTCGTCCGTTGTCTGTCTGCTTAAACTAGAAGCTTGCCCATAACTTTTGATATATATACGACATTCATATTTCACATGTGTATTCCTTGTGATAAGGTCTTTCTTTGGGTACCGATATAATTGACCTCTTGATCTTGAACTTGGAGTTTGATCCACTTTTGTCATAGCACTGTTTGTCAGCGAATCGTAAGAATGATTGGATGGAGCTATGACTTTCATATTTCCCATTATTTTGTTATCCTTGTGACAAAACCTTCCTTAAATGTATCAAACTTTAACCCTGGCCATAGCTTTCAAACAGTTGATGCTAGGGCTGTCATATCTCACATGTGCATGTATTTATCGTGAAAAGAGACTTTTCCAAGCCAGGGCTTTTAAAATTATTCTTGACCTTGAACCTATACATGTAGTTTGATCAACTTTTAAAATCCTCCGACTTTTTCCATTACCTTTGAACAGTTTTTTTTTGTTTTTGAATATTGTTTAATGTCCCTCTCGAGAATTTTTTACTTGTATGGAAACGCCACCACTTGCCGGTAGAGAGCTGCAATTTTTTCCCTATACTCCACACTTATGACCATGGGATAGCGAGGGATCTTTTTCGTACCAGTGCCTACTGCGACACGGGACCTCGGTTTATACGGTCTCATTCGAAGCGAACCCTTGTGAGGCAAGGATCGACTCCTTAAATCGCGATCCTAAAACAGACGATCTAACAACTGCGCCACGCGGGCGACCTTTTGAACAGTTAGCAGAAGGGCATTGCAATTTCACTGGTATATTTTTGTGACAAAACCTTCCTAAAGATACCAAAATTTTGACAATTTGAACTTGACCTTGGAGTTTGACTTACTTGTGAAAAACTCACTATAACTCTTGTCGCTTGGTATTTTGCATGTGCAATTCGTTTGACAAGATCTTAGAAAACATTAACCTTGACGATAACTTTTGAATGGTTAATGCTTTGGCTTTCAGTGTATCGATTGACGCTTTTGTATAACGATATTTATCTCTTGACCATGTCCTTGCATTTTCGCCTTAAGGTGCAATACGGCACATCAGTATTTCACTCCTACATCTTTTTTTTCTTTTGCGAATATTACCGGGTAGTTATTTTGAATGCTTCGTAAATTAAAAAAGTTCCAATTTTTTCATATGATGAAGTATAGTCATATAAAGATGCAAAGTGAAGCAAGCACCAAAAGATTTATACTTAAGAAAGAAAAGAATTTTTTTCTTATTCTTGCTAATATCCGTTCCTAGATTGAAAGCTTTCAAGAGCTAAACTCTTCTGTTGACTAAATGTGTGCCAAATTTCATCTTGATTTAAACAGAGGTTATGCTGATACAAAGTTCTCGCACTTTTTGATCATCCCTGATCATCTTTATAGAGGATCGTGGAGAAACGATAGACAATAGATTTAGACGGTTTGGTGGAAATAATAAATTGAAATTCTGTATTTTAGTACTAAGGATCAGTAAAATTTTGACTTTTTACCCTTGTACAGATAATAATCTTTTATATAATTTACGGGAAACAAAAGCGGAAGTTTATACAAAATGTACAATATTTATTAAATATGATTTCACTTCTAACGATATATACAGGAAACAATACTTCAAGTTACTTTCCTTAACCAAACTGAGTAATTTTAATGAAAAATACATGTTTAATCAACAAATAAAATACCGTTTAAGCAGATTTTTTAGCGAGGATTTAATTTTGGCCTTATTAGCGAGGGTCCTGAGATCGCTAAAAATTGTGTTGTAGTTATTATAGCTACATAAGTCAACATTTTAAAATCGCTAAAATTGCTTCTCGCTTAAATTAAAATACCTGTTTTTATGGTCATATCGCTAAATTTGCGTCACGCTAAAATGTCCACTTATACGGTATAAAGAGAATGGAGGGGGTGGGGTTCACGAATGAGAAATGTATTATTAATCAGTATTTATATTTATAGCCGCATGGACTGTTTGAAGTGTTAGAATGTGCACATGGGAATTGATTCGTTATTTTTTCATTGCCTCGATGAATTAATTCATTTTAATTAAGAACTACGTGTACTGAGAGCAACGAGCTCACAAAATGATATCCCCGCCTCTTATAATGACAAAGTCCCTGTTTTGCTCTTAAATAAGTGTCAGATCAAAAAGTAAAACATGTGTAAAATGACATTATGTAATAACGAATGTAGTAAAGTATCATTAAATTTTATTGGGTGGTATAGGAGGATTTGCGGATAAGAGATGTGTACCTTTCAATATAAAAGAAACTAGAGGTACTATGAGCAATGAGCTCTCTAAATGATACCCCCGCCTCCCATATGGTGATAATGGCAAAGTCCATGTTTTGCTGTGGCCGGGAACCCAAAAATATGTGTCGGATCAGAAAGTAAAAAAGGAGGTGCACAATGGCAATATGCAATAAAGATTCTGTGAAAGTTTCATTAAATTTCACTCAGTGGTATAAAAGGAGTTGCGGATTAGAGTTGGGTACCCCAAAGCATTACAGACAGACGGACGGACGTACAGCTAGACGGATGGACGGACATACCGATTACAGTATACCCTCCCACTTTTCAAGCGGGGATATAAAAATGGCAATGACAATGTTTTGCTCTGAAACCCTTAAATATGTATTCTATCAAATAGTAAAATAGGAGGTGCACAATGGCACAACATGTATCTAACAAAAATTCTGTGAAAGTCTAATAAAAATTCATTCAGTGCTAAAAGAGGAGTCGCGGATAATCTCGAGATAGGTACCGCAAAGCGTAACAGATGGACGGACGGACGGTTGTATCATATAGTGAGCTCAGTGCTTACAGTAGCTGCAGTTCTGTAGCGTTATGGTTTTATATATTTGTCTTTGACCATAAACTAGAGGTACTGTGAGCAATGAGCTCACTAAATGATACCCTCGCCTCCCATAATATCCACAGATCTGCCTACCCTTTTCATTGCAAGGGTGTAATTTCGGTAATTTTTTGGTGTAATTTCAGAGGTAAAAGCGTAATCAATCACGTTTTCCTATTTTGTTGTTTTTCTATAATACTTTATTTTCTTTAAAAACAACCGAAATTGTACATTACTAAACAAAGCTGGCAAAAACTTTTCTTTTTCGAATCATCTATTGGCAAAGTAGTGTTGTAAAATACCAATATCATATATTAAACACAAGTCAACCGCACACCCTTATTGAAGCGTAAAATTAATGCAAGTTGCGTAATATCGTAATTTTGTGGTAAAAAGCGGAAGAATTACGCCAAAAGCGGAAGGGTAGGCAGGTCTGTATCCATGTGTTGCTATATATTGTTTTACGGTAATGTGTGAAGCGGAATAACTCGTCCTATCAAATGTTATCCAGAAGCTTCTACATGTGACGTCATACGTAAATATATAATGGCAATGTCCATGTTTTGCTACGGGAAACCTAAAATAGTTTACGTGTCGAATAAAAAAGTAAAATAGGAGGTGCACAATGGCAATATGTAATAAAGATTCTGTGAAAATTTCATTAAATTTCACTTAGTATAAGAGGAGTTGCGGATAAGAGATAAAGCGTAACAGACGGACGGACGGACGGAAATCCCGATTACTATATACCCTCCCACTTTACAAGCGGGGGGTATAATAAAACCATAACGCTACAGATCTGCAGCTACTCTAGTTCTGTCGTCCCGAACGAAGTCGGAGGCGACATATTGCGATTGTACGCATGTTTTTGTTATACGGGCTGTTTCTCGGAGATGGCAGGAACAATCCTCTTCAAACTTTCCTCAAAGGACGATCACTGGTTGTAGTTTGTTGTGTGGTCATTCAGTTTCAAAATGGCTACCGTTGCCATGGAAACCTGCAAAAAGCGACGAATTTTGTCCACGAGTGTTCTCTCTGGTCCCTTGGACATTCGTCATGAAACTTTACTGATTAAATGAATAGTATCTGTAATTGTGCGTGTTGCATTTAAAAATTGGAAATTGTCAATAGTTTCAATGGAAACAGGGGAAAAGTGAAAATTCTTTTACTTTGATTTTTAAATCAAAGTACTGAAAGTACTGATAAGAGTTGATGGTTTTCCAAGCTTAGCTAATAGGTATTGTTTCAGTGACGAAAAAAAAAAATGAAAGTCTTGTCCAGTTTGGGGCGACATAAACTATTGCTTGCAATAGCAGACTTTCTAGTTACATATTGCCATTGTGCACCTCCTTTTTTACATTTTGATCCGACACATATGGTGGGTTCCCAATAGCAAAACATGGACACTACCATTATATTCATACGGAAGGCGGGGGTATCATTTAGTGAGCTCATTGCTCACAGAACCTCTATAGTTTTATAAAGCATTATTGCAAGAACAGTTCCCCAACCTGGCCGTGCATAAGATATAGAAACTAGAGGTACTGTGAGCAATGAGCTCACTAAATGATACCCCCCGCCTCCCAGATGAATATAATAGGAGTGTCCATCTTTTGTTTTGGGAAACTCAAAATATGTGTCGGATCGAAAAATAAAATAGGAGGTGCACAATGGCAATATGTAACTAGAAAGTCTGCTATTGCAAGCAATAGCGTATGTCGCCCCGAACTGGACAAGACTTTCATTTTTTGTATCATTAAAACAATACACATTAGCTAATCTTGGACAACCATCAGTTCATATCAGTCCTTTCAGTACTTTAACCATCAATTCGTATCAGTCCTTTAAGTACTTTGATTTAAAAATGAAAGTAAAGAATTTTCACTTTCCCTTGGTTTCCAGGGCAATAATCGATTAGTTGAAAATTTTAAATGCGAATCGCACAACTACATATACTAATCATTAAAATAAAAACAGTTTCATGACGAACGTTTAAGGGACCAGAGAGAACACTCGTGGACAAAATTCGTCGCTTTTTACAGGTTTCCATGGCAACGGTAGCCATTTTGAAACTGAATGACCACTGGCACAACTACAACCAGTGATCGTCCTTTGAGGAAAGTTTCAGGAACACTGTCCCAGCCATCTCCGAGAAACCGCCTGGACAATTAAAAAAAAACAAAACAAAACAAAAAAACATGCGTACAATCGCAATATGTCGTCCCCGATTTCGTTCGGGACGACATAATAAAGATTCTGTGAAAATTTCATCAAATTTAATTCAGTGGTATGGGAGGAGTTGCGGATAAGAGATGGGTACCCCAAAGCGTAACAGACGGACGGACGTACAGCTAGACGGACGGAGGGACGGACATAACGATCACTATATACCCTCCCGCTTTTCAAGCGGGGGGTATAATAAAATGTATTGAGTTTTCGGATATGAGTTACAGTAACAAATTGTAAACGTTTTTATGAAGATGTAAATTTTGGTTTTATTACATTTGTAAATGTCACAATGACTTTTGACTTCACATATTTTTAACTCTAGTTTTTAACTGCCATAATTGATTTAGCTGGTGTCTCGATAGTCTTTTAGACCCTTTGAGTATAGACGGATTTCTTTAAATCAATCTGTTAGGGCTACTTTATTTTTGTTCCGACAACAGAATGAAGTTTTTCTTTTCTTTGTAGGGACCTCTTCGTCACTGAGGTGAGGGGGTGGTTCTCTACTGTTTTCAACCATATCTCTTGACTCGTTAATTGTACACTCAGCCTCATGATAAGTCCCTGTAAGGCTTTTAACAAGTTATAACCCCATCCCCTCCCCCCAATTGAAACGCGGGAGGGTATATAGTAATCCGGATGTCCGTCCTACTTTACATTTTGATCCGACACATATTCTGGGTTTCCCACAGCAAAACACGGACAATGCCATTATAATCATATGAAAGGCGGGGGTATCATTTAGTGAGCTCATTGCTCACAGTACCTCTAGTTTTTCTTTTAATTTCTTCTCCTGAGTGGCATCTTTACTACTGA
>NW_026917885.1:0-13897 GCF_032062105.1 Saccostrea cuccullata | reverse complement strand
CTACCAGGCTTGCTGACGATGCTGGATGACCTACATTTTCCAGATGAGTGACCAGGTTAAAGATTTTAGAGCAGGTCCATTCCTAAGGAACTATTAAACCCTACTTCGACAAAACTTGCATGGATGATACATCTAAGGATGGACAATACCAGACTTGCTTCGGATGCTGGATCTGACCTACATTTTCCAGATGAGTGACCAGGTTAAAGTTTTTGGAGCAGGTCCATTCCTAAGGAACTATAAGCCCTACTTGAACCAAACATGCATGATGATGCATCTAAAGATGGACACTTTCAGACTTGCTTCAGATGCTGGATCTGACCTATATTTGCATTCCCAAGTAACTATAAGCCCTACCTGAACCAAACTTGCATGGATGATGCGTCTAGGGATGGACACTACCAGACTTGCTTCGGATGCTGGATCTGACCTATATTTTCATTCCCAAGTAACTATAAGCCTTACCTGAACCAAACTTGCATGGATGATGCGTCTAGGGATGGACACTACCAGACTTGCTTCGGATGCTGAATCTGACCTATATTTTCATTCCCAAGTAACTATAAGCCCTACCTGAACCAAACTTGCATGGATATTGTGTCTAGGGATGGATACTACCAGACTTGCTTCGGATGCTGGATCTGACCTATATATTCATTCCCAAGTAACTATAAGCCCTACCTGAACCAAACTTGCATGGATGATGCATCTAGAGATTGACACTACCAGACTTGCTTCGGATGCTGGATCTGACTTATATTTGCATTCCCAAGTAACTATAAGCCCTACCTGAACCAAACTTGCATGGCTGATGCATCTAGGGATGGACACTACCAGACTTGCTTCGGATGCTGGATCTGACCTATATTTTCATTTCAAAGTAACTATAAGCCCTACCTGAACCAAACTTGCATGGATGATGTGTCTAGGGATGGACACTACCAGACTTGCTTCGGATGCTGGATCTGACCTATATTTTCATTCCCAAGTAACTATAAGCCCTACCTGAACCAAACTTGCATGGATATTGTGTCTAGGGATGGATACTACCAGACTTGCTTCGGATGCTGGATCTGACCTATATATTCATTCCCAAGTAACTATAAGCCCTACCTGAACCAATCTTGCATGGATGATGCGTCTTGGAATGGACATTTCCAGACTTGCTTCGGATGCTGGATCTGACCTAGATTTTTATTCCCAAGTAACAATAAGCCCTATCTGAACCAAACTTGCATGGATGATGCATCTAGGGATGGACACTACCAGGCTTGCTTCGGATGCTGGATCTGACCTAGATATTATTCCCAAGTAACAATAAACCCTATCTGAACCAAACTTGCATGGATGATGCATCTAGGGATGGACTCTACCAGACTTGCCTCGGATGCTAGATCTGACCTATAATTTCCAAACAAGCAATTCAGCTGCATCACTATGCAAGATATTCTGATCAAGTTTTATACATATGCAAATTTTCACGTTGCTTTACTAATATATCCTTGGCGGGGCATTCATGTCCTATGGACATATTTCTAGTTTATCTAATGTGTTCTTGAGGGACCCCACCTACAAAAGGGGGGAAGGTTAAAATATTGCAGTTATGAATTTAGAGACCCACGTATTTCTTACCGCCACTAAATGTAAAATTTTCATGAGCATTACTTAGCTTAGCATTTTCCAACCATAAAATAAAATCCACACAGACATACAGTATTTTCCCCTCAAACCTTGAAAAAGATGAGTGCACTAAAGTTATACTATGGGAGTTGGGTCCCAGTGTTTTGTGAAAAATAAAAATCCAGAATTTCATGAAATTTATGTTTTATATGTATACTGAAAGGAAAAAGAAACGCATAATAAACTTTTGAATAAAATTAAAACTTTTGTTTCCAATATGTTTTCCAGTATTGTTATCAAACAATTTAATCCAACTTTAAACAACAAGTAACCGAAATTTTGTTTGACTTTCACTAATAATTTCTGAGTTATTGAAACTGATATGTCGATACCCCCAAAATCAAAATAAAAATTCTCCTCATCTCCCTTGCGTATCGGTAACAACCTTGATTTTCTTGTGCATTGAGTTCATCAGAGCATTTATCTTTCTCATAGAATTATCATTCAAGCCTTCTGACGATAGTCTTAATGTTGAGAGTAGCTGTGTTATTCCAAAGCCAACAAATCCCCCCGCCCAATGAATCCCACGAATTTTCGATTTAGGATAGAATTTACAGAATGTAGCTGATTTGGTACACGTAAATGTTTGTAAGGAAGTCTCGACAAACACTGGCTACATTTTCTCAGCGTGAACATGCTAAAAGCATTACGCATACTACGCGTACGTGCGCGTGTGAGAGTAAAATCGACGTACGGTTGCCACGCTTGCATACCAAATTAGAGCAGAGAGTTTCTGTCAGTATTAGTGTGAAAATATGAGTCTGACTGTCTGCTGTAAAAATATCGGTGTCAGTGATAATGACTTGACAATAACCTACGTTGCATAATGAAAAGCCCTATCTTGATGTGACGTTGTTACGCGCCAACATCACCGTCATGGTTTTTTGGAAACCTTTTAAGTTACTCTCTGACAACCGAGAAACTGTTTTGGTTGAAAATTTAAAAACAAATTGCACAGCAACATGTTGTTGCCTTTTTATTCACTTATGAAACTCAATTACTAGACCCATATAACTTTTGTCAGCCATACCATGATTGCAAGAAATTTAAACTGAATGCAAATATCGGAAAACGATGTCTGTAACTTTAATGCATCGTTTGGCACTACAAAATGGGATCACAAAAATGTCAACATCAACATGCACGTGTATTTGGCTTTTTATCACTTCCCATACGAAACGCCATACATTTCATGGTTGAGTAATTTTTACCAGCAATTTTAGTGCACAGTAAACAGATTACACATCTGACCAATTTTCATTATTTTCGGCCACATAGTTAAATATTTTTCGCTATATTTTTCGCTATAATGCTATTATGCGTTTCTTTTTCCTTTCAGTATATTAATGTCTTAAGAGCAGGTTTTGGCAAATATATTACAAGAAAGTACCAAATAATGCAGAGCGACAGTAGCTTTTGATACGGGGGTCTAACAGTTTTGTCACATTTCTATATATCGTTATTCAAATGAATACGAGTTTTCAACGACATTGTTTTCATCGAGTCGCAACCTGGTAATTGGTCTCATTTGCACAGAATGTGTACTTTGATCAAAAGTTATACATATCTAAAGGACAATATCGGTCAGGTTGCGGCTCATATTGAATTTTTTCAAGTTAGCCACTAAATTAAGAGGCCCCCGACTGTCAACGATTGATATTTGAATCACTTTACTCACGTGACATTCCGAGGTTCGATACGCCAACGCTTTTATTGAACAGCTGTTGAACATTTCATTGTGTTTGTCATTTAAAGTTTCTATTTGGACAGCATCTATCATTCCTCCAACTTGAAACTATGAAAGATTTTTGCGCAAATTTCAATAAGGTTCGAAGATTATATATCTTTTATTTTACTGTGTATTTTTCGTAAAGAGTGTTTTGAAAGTATTCTGGTATTGGTAGTAAGATTAGTAAATGATTATTGGCTCAATTGTTGACTCAATATTATTGTCTGCAGGGCGATACATCTACTGCATCCATAAACACTAGAAGCATTGATTTTTTTCTGCACCATGAAACCAGTGTAGCATATCTGACTGCGAAAAAACATATGTGTTATTGTTTACATTCATCATCCATGCGATGTAAATGCTCCGCCTTTTTCAGTTACCATAAATTCGATAGTGGTCCAGGCGAATACATGTTCTTTCGAATGGCATTATCTGTAATTAGAAATATGTATGATACTGTCAAATATTTCAAGGCATAAAAATCAAAAGCGTATCTTGCACAATAATCATAGATTAATTTAGCAATATATTGAAATGTAAAGATTAAAATGGGTGGTCGAAAGGGTTCCCAATGACGTACTAAAGTGCACCCTTCTTTGACCCCATGAAAATATTTGATTTCACACTATAATCTTTTTAAAAGTAAATAAACAATCTTTTCCTTGTGTACCTCTGTTTTCATTGCATTGAACTTGGTAAAGTTAAAAATAAACAACAGGAAACACAGCTTTCCAATGTAACACAAAAGGCCTAGAGGCCACATCGTTCACATGAGCACTATGGAAATGAAAAGCAAAACGTAGTTTAGTATTGAAAAGCTTAAATACGAAGGTGGTCCCAACCTATCCGTAGATGGGAAAGGGGGCGTAATTTGAACAAAATTGAATGTACACTAACTAATGATGCTTAAACCTACTTTTCAACTTTTTCCCACTAGACGTTTGACCTTTCATTGCGGCTTCGCCCGGGAGACCAGATCCCACTTTCGATGTTTCGGAGGTCCATGTTTGCTATGTATATATTTGTATTGTTTTATAGACCCTTGAGTTTGAATAGCGTTATTCTTTATCTCTTTATCCTTCCTTTAATTTATACTACCTGACAATGATTCTACATTAGTTTCATCATTCCTGGCTCGTTGGTTTTTGAGAAGATTTTTCATTTCCATTTATATTTTGAAGTTCTTGAAAAAAAGATTTTTGAACATTTCTCTGATATATTGCTATGTTATGATCCTTTATTTCAACATCACCCAAGGTTACCCTGTGCCAAGTTTGGTTGAAATTGGCCCAGTAGTTCTGTAGATGACATTGTGAAAAGTTTACAACGTCATTGTGTAAATGATAACAAGAACGACGCTTATATATAGAGCACACCTCAATAATTGTTAAGGCAAACTCACGTACTTTATGTACATAAACTAAAATTCTAGAACACGTTCTGTGCATCCTTTGACGCAACCTTCAATCTAGTGTAAACAATACCACTGTCCTTTTTAGGGGTAGGTCGGGACCTACTGTTTTTATGCATTTAAGCCTTTCAATACTAAACTGACTTAAATTTGTTCAAATGAAGAGCCATGCCCTCCTCCATGGGAAGATAATTATGAAAATGTAAAATTAATGGCATGATTGAAAAATCTTCTTTCCAAGAAACAATGGAACAGGAAAGATAAAAATTAAAAGGAATCATTGTCAGATAATATAGATTCAAGTTTATTCAAGTCGTGACCCTTATGGTGAGGATAGGGCGACAATAAACAATTAAAGTGTTACATATAAGAATATATAGAAAAAGTCTTTGAAATATATTTCTTTAGAACAGCAAAGGTATGATTGGTGATATTTATATGGAAGCATCCTCTGTTGTTATAGATTCAAGTTTGTTCAAACTATGACCCCCGGGGGTAGGGTGGGGCTACAGTGGTCAATCAAAATTTAATATAGGAGTAACATAGCAACAATCTTCAAAAATCTTCTGAAGAACAGCAAAACTATTATTTCAAATATCTATGAGAAAGAATCCTCAGACAGTGTAGATTCATATTTGTCCAAAATCATGATATCCGGGGATAGAATGGGGCCACAATGAGAGTCCATATTTGTTGGCAAAAACTCACACTTATGTTAGTTAAAACTTATGTAAGTATCCTTAGTTATTGTAGAATCAGTTTTGTTCAAATCATTGCCCTTCTCCCATTTAGGGGTAGGTCGATAGGAAACACTTATGCATTCAAGTTTTTCAATACTAAACTGAATATTCCTTTTTTTCCTTGCCACAGTGCTCAGTTGAGGCACTAAGCCTCTTGTAATGATGATTGTACCATGCTGCTCTTGCTAATGTAACACGTGTAATTTACAGGCTTTCAGTGATGTAACATCTCATTATCCTAGAGGAATGATGGACATGTTACGGGAATTGGAGCTTCCGCATAGAGGGCGCCACCACAGTGGGATAGGTAGGATACGTCAACATCACACTTAACACTGGAACAATTCTCATATCTGCTTATCTTAACACTTAGATCAAGTAAATGTGTAATCTTGTGTTCTATAGAGCATGTATTGAATGCTTAGGCATATGAGAAGTTTGATTGTAAATATACTGTATTTTGGATAAAAAATTGATAATCAGAGACAACAAATCTTTTGCCCCTCCTAGATAATAGTAAAAAAATGAATTTTCAACGTATTTCTATCAATTTGTTTCTTTCAGATGATTGTAGGAACATAGCAGCAATTGCTGTGGAGCTGATCAAAAGAGGTCATGTGTTTAAGCAGACGTCTTATCCTTAACCTCAGATAGAACGTCATCTGCTGGATCAGAGGTTAAAGTGTGAAGAAATAACTGCACATGCTCAGGATCTAGACTGTCTAGATGAACATCAGTGGCGGGGGATTTGAAGTTCTTTATCTGTGATAAACTATAGCTGGGATCGTAATGTTCTGTCAGGAAAGCTTCCACAAACTGAGTCCACTGACTGCTCTCTCTGAGTGAAAACCATTCACTAAGTTTAGAAAAACTGTGATAACTTTAAAGTTTCATCAGTTTCTGTTTTATAAACTGAAAATTTTCAGTATAGTCTGGATAATCTTTTAGGATGTGTTGTACTCTCTTTTCCATTGGGGGTTTTATTTGATAATGCTATGCTTTCCCCATCTCTGAGAGTAAAGTTTGCGGTACGTGCACATTGCCTATCCGAAAACTCTGACTCTACTCATACCTCCCTCTCCGGATTAAAGGATCGGAGCTTTTCTACTATGTGGGATTCAAACCATTTCTGTGAGGGTTGGGTTCCATATATTTCTGCCCCCAGAACTGATCCCCTGTGATTAGCAATGCCCTCTAGATCCAACATCCCATAAAGAGAATACCAAAAGCAACTTGAATAAGATAAATGTTTTCTCCAAAATCCAGTTCGTCCTAAAAATATTGATAATAAATATGCTAAAATACTTATTATTGATTGATTGATTTATGTTGGTTAACGTCCATCTCGAGAATTTTACACTCATAAAGAGAAGCCATCACTAGCCTGTGGAAAGCTGCACTTGGTACTTATGGTATGGAGGAATGTTTTTCACGCCAGCACTAACTGCGACACGGGACCTCGGTTTATACCATCGCATTCGAAGTGGGAAAGTTTAAAAAACACTAAATAAAAACATACATTGTCCTCTATTAAGACAATGTATGATTTACAAAAATATATATCTTATAAAAATAATGAAAAAGAATCTTTTGATGAAAGCTGGAGACCATTAACTGATTTATTTTCTTAATCATCTCTCTCTCTCTCTCTCTCTCTCTCTCTGTCCTCTCTCTCTATCGTCTCTCTCTCTCTCTCTCTCTATCTCTCTCTCTCTCTCTCTCTCTCTCTCTCTCTCTCTCTCTCTGTTTGTCTTTTTGTAAAAAATGTTTTAAAAAATACAATAAATTATATAAAAAAAATAAATAAAAACATAGAAGTTGTAATAATTATTGATGATTTTCAAACAATTGATGCTATATTCAGTAAAGTCTACAAGAAAACCTCTACGTAACTGTGAAATGCATGTATTTTTTGCTCACCTTAACGAAGTCGATGGATAACAAATGTAATACCCTTGGCGTCCATGTTGGCATCTAAGGTTAAGGTGTTTGTTGCAGTTTTCTGTTTAAGTGTTTCTAATATGCCTTACATTGATCAGATATGCATGAATGATGCTTCAAGTGTGTTTCATTGAACAAGTCATAGTTCAGATGCTGCTATTTTAGCTATGATCAGATTACTTGTTTTGGAAAGAATTTTCTGGTCAATGTTTTTGAATCTAGGCTCATTTCAAGTAAGTATGAGTCCTGTATTGTCTGCAAGGATGAAACATCTAATGAAGCATAGTGCCAGGCTTGCTTCGGATGCTTGATCTGACCTACATTTTCTAGAGGAGTAACCAGGTAGAAGTTTGTGAAGCAGAGGCATTACTAAAAAACTATAAGGTCCATCTGAACGAAACTTGCATGGGCGATGCATCAAGGGATAAGGACATTCAAGCTTGTTGATGCTGATTTGAATTAAATTTTCTAGAAAAGTGACGAGTTTGAAGTTATAAGATATGTCCATTTCCAAGTAATCTGATTTCTTGCTAACTATGTCTATTCAACTCGTTGTGTGTTTTATTTTTAATCCACGGCCTTTTGCAAGGGGATAAAAAACAATCAAGTTGGATAAAAGTCATATCTAACCACAAATCATAAGGATTCTTTTCATAACATTTTTTGCAAGCCTGTCAATGTTATAAACTGAATGTTTTAAGCCAAGGACTCAAGTGATCTCTTCTTATCACCATTTGTACATTGTTTGTCGTCAGTATCAAGATCCTAACTTTTTACATTTCATATTCTTCTCCTGAACCACTGGGCCAATTAAAAAAACTTGGCAAGGAGTATCCTTAGGTAAAGGGGATTAAGATTTATTGACATGAAGTGCCATACATTTTTCTAAGGGGAGATAATTTAGAATTAGAAAAAAAAATTAATGGCATCTTTTAAAATCTTTTGAAGATCCACTGGGCCAGGCAAGAAAGTGGTAGCATTGTTTAATACCGTATTGTAGATTGAATTTTGTTCAAATCTTGACCAGAGAGATAGGTAAGGGCCACAATGGGCGAGCAATCAAAGTTTACCATAGGAATACATAGGGAAAAACCTTTAAAAACCATCTTCTCGAGAACAGCATTATATGATGATTAGTCATACTCATTAAAACATTCTCAGGTAGTGTAGATTTCGATTTGTTCAAATCATAACCTCAGGTAGGATGAGGCCACAAAGGGTGATCAAAGTTTAACATAGAAATATATTGGAAAATAAAAAATCTTCTTAAGAACACCAAAGCTATGGTAAATCATATGTATTTATGTAAGCATCCTCATATTATCTAGATTTAAGTTTGTTTCAAATCATGACCCCTGGGGGTAGGGCAGGGCCACAATGGCCGGTCAAAGTTTTACATAGAAATATATGGAAATTTCTTTTTAAAAAACTCTTCTCAAGAATAGCAAAGGCATAATTGCTCATATTTATATGGAAGCATCCCCAGGTAGTGTAGATTCAAGTTTGTTCAAATCATGCCTCCAAGGGGTAGGGCATTTTGGAAGAATTTCATAGAAATTTCTATTTTTAGTAACTACAGCAACACCGTTCATCGAAATCAAAAACCGATACACAGAATTATGTATCTTAGTATAGTCTACTTGTGTGCCAAGTTATGTTGAAATCAGACCAAAACTGTAAAAATTGTTAGACGTAATTGGTCAAACATCTCACTCAACAGTCCAACATCGATTTTTATGCCCACTCAGCAAAACATTAGAAATGTTAGACTTTTTTCGTAAAGATCTGTATAGGAACAAATTTTTAAAGGCCTGATATATCAAAAATCATTGCTTCACAAATTTATTATTATTTTATTGATTTATAAAGCGCAAAATCACATATAGTTTCCATGCGCTGTACAATGGTTTTGCTAACATTTAATAACAATATAACAATTAAAACCTATAAAATTGTTATGGAAAGTAAATAATCGATAAAACAAAGGAAGACCTTATTTATGACGTTTGCACATGCTTCCTGGGTAGGAAGCGAGGGCAATGCGAGGAAATTTATTTACAAATAACAATTTAAAATCTTAATATCCAAAAAAAAAAAAACAAAAACATGATAAGGATTTCGTTAAATATACATAGAAGATTGTCATAGAAACAAAGAAAATCATCATAAAAAGGATAATATACAATACCATTATTCCACATTTTAATACCATATACTAAATATTAAAGAAACCCAAACACTTAAAGGAAAAGAAAATATACGGTAGAAAATGTGAATGGTTGTGTGTCTCAAAAAAAATTCTGAATTACTGATGTCTGACAGGTAAATGCCATGATATATTATTATTGATTTCTGTGCATGAGTGCCATGATTTCCTGTATCCTCATCAAAGTAGCAGTTTGTAAGTTTTGTGATGTGTATCTGAGAGATTGTTGGCGGGAGTAACAGAGCAGCTTGATGGTTCCCTGTCACCTGTTGACAGATTCCCAGAATCTGCCATGACATGTCTCTTTTATTTACTTTTATATATTTCCCCTGATCATGGTGGACCAGGTCCTGTAGGTCATTAAGAGCTGATTGTGCTCTCACTGGATCAACATGTCTGTAACACAAGACCTCTAACATGTGTAACAGAACATAGAGTGGGATATATAATGTAGGGTATCCAGACTGTAACACAGACTGTTGTTCTGGGACTAATTCATTTATGTAAAAGACTTTATTGTAAATAAAGAAATCGCACGTCACAGCATGTCTCATCTTTGTAGACCAAGATTGCCTCCCTAAGGACCCACTTAACATGTATATCTGCATTTGGGACAAACATCACATATGGTTGTGCTAACTTGACCTTTGTCTTCTCTATAACTGATATGGCTTCTTTATATCTCTGTGTCTTGTAGTAAAACATTAGAATGTATAACATGTCAGAAATATACCCAAACTTTACTGTGAATTTCAGCATATAAATGGATATTTTGTAAGCCCGATATACATGTTTGTTTTCAACTGAGCTAGTATTTACTCTGAGTGGTGCACAAGCACTTAAATTGACAGGTTGTATAACATAAATGCAGTTTTATGGAGTAGAACTCCTGTAAATCTCCGTAAGTGAGAACCTGATACTGGGTCAGGGGTAAAATTATCAACTTTTCTACAGCACTGAAGGACATAATACTATTTGTTTAGGTCTGTTGCTAATAATTTATTGCCACGCAGCTCTCTGAATAGAAACCCTAGAGATCACCATGTGTATATTTGTATTCACAGATTGTCTGGGATTTTGTAGGACACTGATAAGACTAGATCTGATAGATGGAAAATGAAGCAGTGATGCTAAACCCTTCTCATACAATTTATGAAGCTCAATAAATAATTTTTTTTGTGTTTCACCATAGATATTACTCAGAAACATGTTGTTTTCTGGAATAAAGAAGTTTGGAATAACCCCTTATACACCCATTTAAGGATAGATATGTAAAGTTAGCTACTAGTAACTGGCTACTAGTTGCTGGCTACGACAAGTGGTAAAGTTAGCTACTAGTAGCTGGCTACGAGAAGTAAGTAAAGTTGGCCCCTAGTAACTGGCTACTAGTAACTAACTTGAACATTCTAGTACCTTTGGTATTAAATAGGGATGGCAGTTTGTAACCGGTTAACCGATTATAATCGGTCGGAACGATTGCAATCGGTTAGAAAATTTGTAATCGGTTAGTCGGAAAAAATAAAATATAATGTTAAATTGTACACAATTTTCTTAAAATTCATTTGAAATATTCATTTCTGCGCATAAAGTTGCTAATTGAGCGTTTAATAAAATTATTTAAGCTAATTTGTAGGTAATTTTATTTCTCTGCATCGAGACAGAGGGGTAAATTGTCAGTTCGTATAGTGTTAATCACTGTAAAAACATCATGTCGTTAACCCGATAGTACTTTAATTCTTTAATAATTATTAATGATTAAAAATGATCGCTCAAATCTCCGTTAATTGGTATGTTTTTTGTGTTTAGTTATATATCCAATTAAAGAAGCAATTTGTTATTTGAATTCAAGGCATATTTAGCGTAAATCTGCTTTTGTGACAATGCAGAAAAAAAAAACTTGAAACTTGAAACTTATCGATAATTTCTAAATTGTTTATTGTGAAATTTGTATTAAAAAACATCTTTAGTTTTCTGATTCGGACAAGTAAAACTTTTTGAACTTTCGTTATTTTCAGTCTTTCTGTGTATACGTATAGAGGTACATGAAAAAATAAATTGTCAAAAAGAAAAAAAAATGTTTTTTTTATACGATTAACCGGTTAATCGATCGGAACGTGTTACGGTTAACCAATTGGCAATTTTGTATTCGATTGCCATCCCTAGTATTAAATTATGCTAATTTGGCAGAAATGATCTGGCAATAAAGTTACCAAGATATCGTTATTAATAAACTCAGCTACTAGTACATTTAAAAGTATGCAATTTTGGCAGACAAATGTTGATATTATACAAGTAACTAGATTTTTACATCGCTGATATCCACTGATATTGTCTCTGGGCTTTTCCACATGATCTGGCACTAAAATTACCAAGATATCGTTATAAATAAATTCAGCTACTAACAACAATTATTAGAATAATAATTGTATTTATGTATTGAATGCGATAACTTAGTTTGGAGGTTTCCGATAGGATTAATTTTGGTAAAATGTGAAAATTCTTAGATCCACGCCTTGGTTGATGAATTACGTGTGATAGAAGGTGTAAGGTCACGTGGTCAGCTAAGCGAGTCATTTATTATGTTCCCCAAACGAAGTTGGGGAACATATTGTTTTTACTCTGTTTCTTATTATTATTATTATTATTATTATTATTCCTGGGAAAATTTTGTCCTTGAGTGATCTTGTAAACTACACATCCGACTAAGGTAAAATGTTTTTTGGGTCAATAGACATGTTATGTAGATTTGCCGAACAAAGGTCATTTTGCGCGCACGTGCTTGCAAGAGCGCGCACGTGCAACATGTAAAATGACCGATTTAATTGATATAGGCGTAACTTTTTAAATTTTTGATGAAATGCTTTGAAACTCATAATGTAAGGATATATTAGTAATATAGACAATATGTCATGGTCAAAATAGCAAGATCTCACGCGCATGCACGTGCGCTTTGCTCTGATTGGCTGAAACTAAAGTCTCAATATCTTTCTTGTTTTTTGAGGAGATCCTTTGAAATTTTGAACATAGCCATGCATTAGGATATCCTACAACATGATATATAGAAATTATCATGAAAACACGTGCATGCACGTGCGCTGCAATCTGATTGGCTGAAACTTTAAATAGCTATAACTCCCTTGATTTTCAACCAAACAGGATGGGATTTGGAACATAGATATATAAAATGGACTTTTAAAAAAAGGTATGGTCACCATGCACATGCATACACGTTCGTGTACGTGAGCTGCAATCTGATTGGCTGAAACTTTAAAAAGCTATAAATCCCTTGGTTTTCAACCAAACAGGATGGGATTTGGAACATAGATATATTAAATGGACTTCTACAATAAGGTATGGTCACCATGTACATGCATACACGTGCGTGTACGTTAGCTGCAATCTGATTGGCTGAAACTTTAAACAGTTATAACTTCCTTGGTTTTCAACCAAACAGGATGGGATTTGGAACATAGATGTATATAATGGACATCTACAAGAAGGTATGGTCTCCATGCACATGCATACATGTGCGTGTACGTACGCTGCAATCTGATTAACTGAAACTTTAAACAGTTTTAACTCCCTTGGTTTTCAACCAAACGGGATGGGATTTAGAACATAGATAGATTTTATTAATGAACTTCTACAAGAAGGTATGGTCACCATGCTCATGTATGCACGTGCGTGCACGTGAAATGGGTAAAATCAAAAATACACTTGAATGAGCGAATTTTTTAATACTTTTGGATTAAATACTTTAATATTTAGTATATTGAAATATATAGATTGTGTAGAAAAGATGATATGGTCATTACGTATAATTATGCCTTCACATGCGCACACATGCAATGCTAAAATTTGAATGAGCATGGTAGATTTCTGGGTAAACATTGTTAAAATTTCAAATGCATAGAGTTTGTGTTACTAAATGAAGCTTACAGGGAATATCGCACCAAAAGGGAGTTGGGGAGCGTTTGGGGAACATTTGTAACGGTCCCCGTTACAATTAGCACTAGTTTGTATTGTGATAATCCGCATGCTGACCACGCTAAAATGAAGCACGTCTATTTTGAAGATTTGTTACAACGTCTGTGATTGTTTAACTTAGCTGAACGTGCCCTGGCTTTCTGTCGAGATGAAATTCCAAAGAATTAAAAGGAACAAAATATTGTCCGTGTTATAAAGTG